>NC_090256.1:13804599-13822099 GCF_037325665.1 Littorina saxatilis | reverse complement strand
CTTTCTTTCTTTCTTCTCTCCTTCTGTCTTTATTTCTTCTCTCTGCCTTTCTTTCTTTCTTTGGTTCTTTCTTTCTTTTAATTTTTTTCTTTTTTCCTTTCTTATTTTTTGGTTTTGTTTTCTTTCTGTTTAACAATTTCAAAAACTCCAATCATATACATATTGTCACATAGTTTATCTGTTATGCTTTATGGGAGAAACGCTGCGCTTAATATCAGTTCTGGTTTTAACTCTGTGATAAGCGTTTAAAACTTGTCTGCAAACAAATCATCCAGCAGCATTCCAAGGAGGCCTTGTATGGATATACTTTCTTCCAACGCAGAAGAAGAAGACATACAATACATCTGACACATTTGTGTAAGCGGGAAGCATGATAGTTATTTTAACCTTTTGTGATGTTATGTATTATTTATTTAAGGCTCTATTTTTTTCGCGCGACCCTAGACTTTTTTTTGGCATTTATGGAGAAAAAAAAATCAAAATAACGTAAAAATATGGTTTTTTGGGAAAAAAAAAAAAATCCCGACCTACCGACCCTATTTTTTTGGCCTATGTTACTGTAAACAGACCTATTTTTTTTTTTGGCCTAACTAACCGCGCACCGCTGTGCTTCACAGTTCATACGATGGCGGATGTATGTAGAGCAAATAGGCAGTGTGTTTGCACATGATATCTGCACCATATCATCCCTCACCGGCTGTTTTCAGCCCGTGACAAACGTGTTTTGACGTATCGTATAGATAAACATAACACGTCATACTCCGGACAGGGATACAGCCATTAATCAGGCGTTACTGTCGGCTTCGTAAGACAAGCAGTCGGTCGTGCAACTTTCTTGACAAAATTAATGATCAACATGTCATTGTCTCGGCTGGCATCATATCAGACAGTTGCAGTCACACTCGGTGACATTAATAACAGGAGCGGACCCAGGGGGGGGAGGTTCCGGGGTTTCCGGACCCCCCCCCCCCTTCTCTAGCCTAAAAAAATATATATTTTAAAAAGAATTTTAAAAATAAACAAATAAAGAAATACATTTGAAAATAAAGAAAAAATGATAGCTCAGATTGCACCATTTTCGTTGTTTTTATCAAGAAATTTCGGGAGGGGGGGGGGGCATGCCCCTGGACCCCCTGGGAGCCGGCCTTTGTCTTCTAAATGACGGTTTTGGAAGACAGTTGGGGGATTTGTTGGCTCAGGTTGCACCAGAACAATCAATTTTGCTTGTTTTGATCCAAATTTGTCTTCTTAAATTAACTTTTGGAAGGTGTATTATGGGAAGTTTCTTGGCTCAGATTGCACCAGATTGCTCCATTTT
Source organism: Littorina saxatilis (assembly GCF_037325665.1). Lineage (NCBI taxonomy): Eukaryota > Metazoa > Mollusca > Gastropoda > Littorinimorpha > Littorinidae > Littorina > Littorina saxatilis. The sequence continues at coordinate 13,820,781 of NC_090256.1, read as the reverse complement.
CCTTGGTTTTATCAACATTTTCCAAGGGGGGGGTGCATATGCTTCGACGATCTGTCCATAAAAGAAATGTGGAACCCCCCCTCCCTTAAAAATGATGTGATACGCCCCTGAATAACGTTTTGCACAGTCGCTGTCAATACTGTTTGGTCTGGGTAGCCGAGACTTTTCACAATTGGCTGATCACGCAGCCAATTCACATACGAATCTTAATCAGTAAATACGCTCGAATGAGTGATTCGTTGATGAGTGAGTATAACGTGGGAGTGAAGTAATGACATTGTTATCTCCGGAAATTGCAGTCACGTAGGCTTACACTCCTCCGCTTTGCCGCCTTGTTTGAAATACAAATTATTTCAGTCATTGGATATACAGTATAATTATACACCTGCCACCTGCGGTCAAAAGCCTCGGTGACGTCATCCATATTCTCACGTGCATGTGTATTTGCGTTCACGACACACCATGCAAGGCATAAAGCAGAGGTGTGACTTAAACGTACAACATTTATTTCTTTTTGTATTTTTCTTTTCTGATTCAGTAATTCAATGTCGTTAGAATCGCAATATAAAACAATAGCTCTCTTTCCGGCTTCTCTTGTAGATAAATGGTCAATCCTGTGTTTTCCGTGACACAGGTTTTCATTTTTAATCACACAGCCGTACCTTCTTCTAATCTTGTTCTTGTTCTTACTCTTCTGTGTCGTCGAGTCGTCGTCGTCGTCCGCTGCTATCCGCACCAAATTGCCATTCTTGGTATTTGCATTGTTTGCTTAGGTCAGATAAATTGTGTGTGTGTGTGTGTGTGTGTGTGAGTGTGTGCGCGTGCGCTATGTATCTGTGTGCGTCGTTGTGTCAAGTGTGCGCGCGTGTGTGTCTGTGCGGTGTGAGTCCATGTGTGTGGCCGGGTAGTAGAGGGCGCGTCCGCGTGCGTGAGCTTGTGTGTGCGTGCGGGTAGTAGGCGCCTGCACGCATACCTGTGTGCGTGCTTGTGTATCCATGACCCCAAAACGCGTGGCACACATTTCATTTTTTCAGAAAAAGAAGAAGTTGTGACGTTGTCCAGACGTCTCACAGTTTGCGGTCTTCCGAGGCGCCGGTCCGGCTGTCCCGCCGTATGTCACGTGTCCGACGTAGGCCGGTACCTCAAAGTGACACACGCGCCGCGCGCGGAAAGTTGGACAGCTTCCAAGTCGGGATTTTTTTTTCTGAAATAATTGATTTATATACGGCTTTATTGATTTTCTGTGTGGAAAGTAGAATTATGCTGGCCTTTAGATTTAAATTGAAAAAAAAAAGATTTGCGGTTTTGTAAAAAGAGTTAAGAGGACATTATGTCATCATTTATTACATCATTTTCTGTTGTGAACTGTGACGTAAGTTTATCAGTCTTGATCTTAAAGGCACAGTCCTTCCCGCAGTGAAAATAGGTGAGGTCACTATCTGAGATCTGGCCAGGCTTGCTATAGTACACAAACTTAACTCCCTGATTGCTTCCCGTGGAAAATTCATTTCGTTTGAAAACCACAAGGATGCCTTGGTGATAAACTTACAAAGAAAATCGAGGATTTGGAGAATTAAAGGCCCTGGTAATTTCATTTTACCTTCAAACTACAATATCATTACGATAAGGTTCCTTTCTGACTTGTTCCAATTTGTCCAAATCCACAATAGAATTATGATGAAGTGTAATGCATTATCGCAGGCATCTCTCCGTCTTGTTTACTTGGCTTGTTGGTGTTGTTAGTATTATCCTGTTGACGTATATTACGTGTAGGTCGCTAAACACGTGTAGTGTTATCACTGCCAGACACCCACTTCACTGATATCAACAAGCACATGTGTGGGTTGGAGAGGGAGGGGGGAAGCCGGGGGAGGGGGGGGGGGGTCGGGGGTCGGGTTGGCTGTTCGCTTCAAGAAGCATCTCTCTCTGTCTCTCTGTCTCTGTTTCTCAGTGTCTCTCTGTCTCTGTCTCTCTCTGTCTCTGTCTCTGTCTGTTTCTTTCTCTCTGTTTCTCTCTCGTACTCTCACACGCGCGCGCGCACATGCGTACACGTACAAACACGCACGCGCGCGCACACACACACACACACACACACACACACACACACACACACACACACGCACATACACACACACACACAGTCACACACTCTCACACACACACGCACACTCACACATTAACACACACACACACACACACAATTACAATCACACACACACACAAACACACACAATCACACACACACACACACACACACACACACACAATCACACACACACACACACACACAAACACACACACTCACCCACACACACACACTCACACACACACACACACACACAATCACACACACACACACACACACACACACACACACACACACACACACACATACACACACATACACACACATACGAATACAAGCTACGTTGTGCACTCCTGTGTGTCGATGCAGTCTGTACATAATACACTGTGCACTCCTCATGACAGTCTGTATACAACCGTCTTTATGCACTACTAGTGTGTCATGTCTGTACAAAGTGACAATGCGCACTCTTTTTGAATATGCACTCCCGCTGTATTATATTATATTCTTTGGCTATATGTAGTATACTTTTCTTCCTTGTTGCGAAAAAAAAGATTAAAAGCTGTGTTTTTGACTTTGTGCATTTTTTCTCTCTCTCTGTCTCTCTCTATCTCTCTCTGTCTGTCTCTCTGTCTCTCTCTCTTTCTCTGTTTCTCTCTGTGTCTCACTCTGTGTCTGTCTGTCTATCTCTCTCCGTCTCTCTCTCTCTCTCTGTCTCTCCCTTCGTCTCTCTCTGTCTCTGTCTCTCTCTGTCTCTCTCTGTTTCTCTTTCTGTCTCTCTCTCTCTGTCTTTCTCTCGACCTCTCTCTCTCCCTCTCTCTCTCTATTTCTCTTTTTGCATATGCCCTCCAGCTGTATTATATTATATTATTTGGCTATATGTAGTATACTTTTCTTCCTTCTTGCGAAAAAAAAGATTAAAAGCTGTGTATCTGACTTTGTGAAAAATTGGTCTCTCTCTCTGTCTCTGTCTGTCTCGTTCTCTCTCTCTCTCTGTCTCTGTCTCTCTCTGTCTGTCTGTTTCTCTCTCTCTCTCTCTCTCTCTCTCTCTCTCTCTCTCTCTCTCTCTCTCTCTCTCTCTCTCTACCGGTCCCTGTTGTGCAATGGTTAAATTTTGCAATACTGCTACCTGAGAGCTCCCTTTGATGACGTCATATCCGGCTTTTTGTAAAAGTTGAGGCCGCACTGTCACACCCTCATTTTTCAATCAAATTGATTGAAATTTTGGCCAAGCAATCTTCGACAAAGGCCGGAGTTTGGTATTGCATTTCAGCTTGGTGGCTTAAAAACTAATAAATAAGTTTGGTCATTAAATATCGGAAACTTGTAATTAAAATTATTTTTTTTATTAAACGATCCAAAAATAATTTCATCTTATTTTTCGTCATTTTCTGATTCCAAAAACAAATACATTACAAACAAGCTCTGAAAATTTAAAATATGAAAATTATGATTAAAATTAATTTTCCGAAATCGATTTAAAAACAATTTTATCTTATTCCTTGTCGGTCCCTGATTCCAAAAACATATAGATATGATATGTTTGGATTAAAAACAAACTCAGTAAGCTAAAAAGAATAGACATACAGAAAAGCGTGTTATCCTGCTCAGCGCGACCACTACCGCACTATTCTGCATGGCTTGTCGATTTCATCGCCTTTGCCACGAGCGGTGGACTGACGAAACTACGAGTATGTGGTCTTGGTGAAAAAAGCAGTGCGTTCAGTTTCATTCTGTGAGTTCGACAGCTTGACTAAATGTTGTTATTTCGCCTTACGCGACTTGTTTTATATTATATGTTTATTTGATTTCAAATAAATTACTTTTCATTCTTTTTATTCTGTTTTTATATTTAGTCAAGTTTTGACTAAATATTTTAACATCGAGGGGGAATCGAAACGAGGGTCGTGGTGTATGTGTGTCTGTCTGTGCGTGTGTGTGTGTGTGTAGAGCGATTCAGACTAAACTACTGGACCGATCTTTATGAAATTTGACATGAGAGTTCCTGGGTATGAAATCCCCGAATGTTTTTTTCATTTTTTTTGATAAATGTCTTTGATGACGTCATATCCGGCTTTTCGTGAAAGTTGAGGCGGCACTGTCACGCCCTCATTTTTCAACCAAATTGGTTGAAATTTTGGTCAAGTAATCTTCGACGAAGCCCGGACTTCGGTATTGCATTTCAGCTTGGTGGCTTAAAAATTAAGTAATGACTTTGGTCATTAAAAATCTGAAAATTGTAAAAAAAAATAAAAATTTATAAAACGATCCAAATTTACGTTTATCTTATTCTCCATCATTTGCTGATTCCAAAAACATATAAATATGTTATATTCGGATTAAAAACAAGCTCTGAAAATTAAATATATAAAAATTATTATCAAAATTAAAGTGTCCAAATCAATTTAAAAACACTTTCATCTTATTCCTTGTCGGTTCCTGATTCCAAAAACATATAGATATGATATGTTTGGATTAAAAACTCACGCTCAGAAAGTTAAAACAAAGAGAGGTACAGAAAAGCGTGCTATCCTTCTTAGCGCAACTACTACCCCGCTCTTCTTGTCAATTTCACTGCCTATGCCGTGAGCGGTGGACTACGAGTATACGGTCTTGCTGCGTTGCATTGCGTTCAGTTTCATTCTGTGAGTTCGACAGCTACTTGACTAAATATTGTATTTTCGCCTTACGCGACTTGTTACATTTAGTCAAGTTTTGACTAAATGTTTTAACATAGAGGGGGAATCGAGACGAGGGTCGTGGTGTATGTGTGTGTGTGTGTGTGTGTGTGTGTGTGTGTGTGTGTGTGTGTGTGTGTGTGTGTGTGTGTGTGTGTGTGTGTGTGTGTGTGTGTGTGTGTGTGTGTGTGCGTGTCTGTGCGTGTGTGTGTGTAGAGCGATTCAGACCAAACTACTGGACCGATCTTTATGAAATTTGACATGAGAGTTCCTGGGAATGATATCCCCGGACATTTTTTTCTTTTTTTCGATAAATACTTTTGATGACGTCATATCCGGCTTTTTGTAAAAGTTGAGGCGACACTGTTACACCCTCATTTTTCAATCAAATTGATTGACATTTTTGTAAAGCAATCTTCGACAAAGGCCAGACTTCGGTAATGCATTTCAGCTTGGTGGCTTAAAAATTAATTAATGACTTTGGTCATTAAAAATCTGAACATTGTAATAAAATTTGTTTTAGATAAAACGATCCAAATTTACGTTCATCTTATTCTACATCATTTCCTGATTCCAAAAACATATAAATATGTTATATTTGGATTAAAAACAAGCTCTGAAAATTAAAAATATAAAAATTATGATCAAAATTAAATTTCCGAAATCGAGTTAAAAACACTTTCATCTTATTCCTTGTCGGTTCCTGATTCCAAAAACATATAGATATGATATGTTTGGATTAAAAACACGCTCACAAAGTTAAAACGAAGAGAGGTACAGAAAAGCGTGCTATGCAGCACAGCGAAACCACTATACTACCGCGCTGAACAGGCTCTTCAGTTTCACTCCGTTATGCACAAGCGGCGGACTACGGTCATTGTGAAAAAAATGCAGTGCGTTCAGTTTCATTCTGTGAGTTCCACAGCTTGACTAAATGTAGTAATTTCGCCTTGCGCGACTTGTTGTGTGTGTCCTATTTGAAACTAAATGAATAAAACAATGTATGCAAAAATTTTCGGTGAAAATACTATGTATATGTGTGTGTGTTGAAGCATGTGTGTGTGTGTGTGCACATGATTTTGGAGCCATTCCATGGACAGTGTTTTTCACAAAATTACGATGTCCTATTGAAATTTCTGAAAGCGGTCAAATGTCCTATTGATGCTGAAGAGCTCAGGATATTTGTCCTATAGGTGTGAATTTGTAACAACATCACTGCCACGCCATCCGAATAGGCATGCAAACGGCGTTTTTTCTCACAAACTCTCATTGAACAGATATCAAACCTCACTTGTTTTGACAACAACTTAATTACAACTTTATTTTGCAATGCGTCGAAATTTTCTTGCAATCCAGTATATTTGTGTGTGTCCTATGCTATACACAATTGACCCTCCTTGATAGAAAAGTAAAAACTCTTTTTGTTGATTTACAAACATGTGATTAGTTTTGTTTTTTATTGTCTTTATAAGAATACCGGAAGATTCTATCGAGTTATAAGTCAGTTTTGGCGCACTTTGGGGCGTTTTATACCAAGTTATGTATTAGCCAATTGGGGAGCTTTATACTCGTTAAGAAATCTATGGGGTATCTCAGTCTCCCATTGCCCCAATTTCTACCTGTAGTGTAAAGAGAGCCGATCCGGTGCAGCGACACCTGGTAGATCAATAGGATACCGATATATTCTACCGGGTAAAAAACCCGTACAATAGTGTGTGCTGTTGCACTTATTAAAGGGTAAAATTCAAGAATAACTTCACTTCAAACGATGTTTCCTCATCGGGGTGTAGTCTGAATAGTCACTGGCAGCCCACTTCATGTGAATGAGGCTTTTGTTTCTACAAGGAAAATCCTGTTTTTGTCACCTGCACTTGCATTGGTGTTTTTACCGTCAACATGAATGTTGATACTTGTGGTGTGTTGTTCTGTCAAAGCATGAGAAAAAACGGCATATTCGGTTTCATGTAATTGCCTTTTTTAAAGCTTCACTGTCACAATTCGAGTGTTTTAAATGAAACGTGTCAGGGGCGGACGAGGGGTGCAGGTGCACCCCCCCCCCCCCCCAGCAAAAAAAAAAAAAAAAATTTTGGAAAGCTGATTCTATGACCATTTCTAAGTTCAAATGGCACCAGATGGCACCATTTTGCTTCTTTGGGCCAAACAATTTTCCGGGGGGGCATGCCCCCGGACCCCCTAGCAAATTCGGGCGCTTCGCGCCCATCACATTCACTTTCGATTCAAAGTGCCTCCCCCCCCCTTACAAAGCAACTGATCCGCCCCTGACGGTGTTCAGGCTTACTTGACGATGATACGTGCGTGGGAATGTGATTTTAGAAAGAACGTTAAATTCAGTACTTGACTGTTTGCTAAATCTCAAAAGGTCAAACTCCTTAACAGCCCATACGGAACAAGGATAATGTATTAACAAGGAAACCTAATGACTTGTTTGTGTTTTAGAGTCTTAGATGTTCAAGTGTTTAGGCAAAACAATTAACGCAAACTTACTATCACAGGGTTATCCAGTCATTTTCTGTGTACGGGGGAATAACAAGCCGGGGGAGTAGCGAGCCGGGGGAGTAACAATACGGGGGAGTAACGAGCTGACCCCGCCTGGCCTGGTTTACGGCCGATTTGAACGGAATGGCTGATGCATATTGCTCAGCTAACCTAAATTAGAGCTACCTTTACCGTAGTTATCCCAAAGAAGTGCTATACACCCCAGGAAGACATCTCAAAGGTGGCTACAAAGAGCAGTCCCGATCGTATGAAGCTCTTGTTCGTGGAGACTTAATCTTTGTAGTGGTCTTTGTGCGGAGTTCTCTCCCTTTACAGTCATTATGAAGAAAAATTGTAATAGTTTTGAATGTTTAAATCTCTTAAGAAGTTCTTTCGGCCGTGAAACATTATTATATTTAGTTTAGAGTTGCATAGCACTAGTATGGGGGCGATAGAAGAGACTTTAACGTAGGGAAAGTAGCTTTGTGTAACAGTCATATTAACCTTTATTTTACATTCATTTTGTATTCGTACCACACGCCGTTCTGTTGCCTGTTAAAAATAGGTCGATATTCTGCACTACTTTGCATAGGCACTCCTGTTCGTACAGCTCAACATTCTGCACTCCTTGTTTTCGTATAATACGACCTTCTGCACTCCTACGTTAAAAAAAGCGCATGTAAAGATTGCAGCTATTTACAATATTTCTTATTTCACCTTGTCTTGATGTTAAGCAAACACATTAACAAGTTTCAAAATTACAAAAATGCAAGGTTGAAAAGAAAATATTTGATAGACACATTGTTGTTGTCATCTAAATAAAAGCGGCATCGCGCACTCCTTTTTGACCATTAAATATCTGCGCGAATTTAGATGCAAAAGTTTAAAAATCGATAGCAACAGATATCCCGTCATACATTTGTGCAATGTACAGCTTTTATTCGTGTGTTTTTTGTAGAAAGGAATACAAATATACTATATTGGCCAGGAGTGCACAGTGCTGTTCGTAAAGCTCTACATTATGCACTCCTTGTATTCGTATAACACGACCTTCTGCACGCCTACACTCAAAAGTGCTAGAAAAAATCAGCTATGTACAATATTCCTTACTTAATCTTGTCTTGAGGTCAAGTAAATACATTTCAAAGCTCAACAACTACAAAAACACAAGGTTTAAAAACATATTTGACCGCCACGACATTTTGGTTGTCTGTATAAAAATGGCATTGTGCACTCCTTATTAACAATCAAATAGTTCGGCGAATTTAGATGTAAAAGTTTAAAAATCGATACCAACAGATAGCCCGTAATGCCTTTGTGCAATGTATAGTTTGTATTCTTGTTTGATTATGCACTTCTTGTATTTGTATAAAATGACCTTCTGCACTCCGGCATTAAAAAGGGCACGAAAATGCAGCTATTAACAATATTTCGTATATTTATCTTGTATTGAGGTCAAGCAAATATATTTCAAAGCTTTAAAGTTTAAAAAAAACCCACAAGATTGAGAAAACGTTGACAGACACGTTTTCTGTATAAAAGCGGCGTTGTGCACTCCTTTTTTTTATAATAAAATATATCGGCGATCTTCGATGCACAAGTTTTAAATTCGATACAAAAAGATAGCCCGGGATGCATTTGTGCAATGCAAAGCTTTTATTCTAGTTTTTTTGTAGAAAGGAAGAATACTATATTATATATGACCTGGAGTGCACAGTGTAGGAGTGCATAAGGAAAAGGAGTGCACAATGTCGGTCTATACGAACAAAAGAGTGCACAAGGTCGCCTTTGTACAGACACAAACACACACACAATCACACACACACACACACACACACACACACACAAACACACACACACACAATCACAATCACACACACACAATCACAATCACACACACACAATCACAATCACACACACACAATCACAATCACACACACACAATCACACACACACACACACAAACACGCACACACACGAAAATACACCAACATACTGTGACCCACACACACGCACACACATACATACACACCCACAATCACACAAACAATTACACACACACACACACTTCACCCCTTCCCGCGCCAGTCCCAGGTAATAAGAGGAGAGAGGAGATAAGCACAGAAGCTTAAGTTTCGTGACAATCTGACGAATGGATAACAACCCTCACGCCCTATCCCTTTTTTCTTATTTCTGCTGTTTGACGTTGTGCGCAATATGGTGTAAAAGATTGGTGTTAGATAGGGATCTCACGACAGCCTGCCTGTCACAGGCCCGCCATTCTCTGTCCTATCCACCTTGTTATCAAATATGATGTAGACTTCCCTCTTCCATGAGTAATTGTCGTCCGACTGCGGGCCACCCTGTGATGTGGACTTGGCCGCACAGTGGGACCTCTGTCACGGTTAAAATACCCTCCGTTATACGACTCCCTCTACTGTACGACCGCATTTTCTCTGATGCTTTTTTAGTTGTATTAGTAAAGGTACTCCCACCCTACCCCCATCTGAATAAAGTCTCTCCCTCTCTCTCTCTCTCTCTCTCTCTCTCTCTCTCTCTCTCTCTCTCTCTCTCTCTCTCTCTCTCTCTCTCTCTCTCTCTCCGCCTCTCATTCATACACATACACACACTCTCTACCTCAGTCTCCCCCTCTCTCTCCATCTCTATCTTCTGCCCCTCTCTCTCTCTCTCTCTCTCTCTCTCTCGCGCTCTCTCTCTCTCTCTCTCTCTCTCTCTCTCTCTCTCCCCCCCTCTCATTCATACACATACACACACTCTCTACCTCAGTCTCCCCCTCTCTCTCCATCTCTATCTTCTGCCCCTCTGTCTCTCTCTCTCTCTCTCTCTCTCTCTCTCTCTCTCTCTCTCTCTCTCTCTCTCTCTCTCTCTCTCTCCCCCTCTCATTCATACACACACACTCTCTACCTCAGTCTCAATCAATCAATCAATGAGTCTCCCCCTCTCTCTCCATCTCTATCTTCTGCCCCTCTCTCTCTAACACACCACCCCCCCCTACCGCCTCTCTCTGTCTCTGTCTCTGTCTCTCTCTCTCTCTCTTGGAAAATAAAGTTCCATCATCATCTCTCTCTCTCTCTCTCTCTCTCTCTCTCTCTCTCTCTCTCTCTCTCTCTCTCTCGCTCTCTCTCTCTCTCTCTCTCTCTCTCTCTCACAAGATCTACGTTTCTCAGGTGGGGAGAGGTCTTACAGCGAAGGTTCCACTGTAGCGGGATATGGGTGTGTAAAAAGCTCAGACTTTATAATAAGCTGACATGTTACCTAGCAGATTGTTTTACGCTTCCCCGTGCCGTTGTCGGCGAGAGAGCTCCGTTGGTGGTAACCGCGGGTTGTCTGTAAGTTGAGTAAGGTAATAAGCTTGTAACATGTGTTCTCTCTGAGGTTCAGCCGGGGGTATGTTTAATAATTTTGGTCTGTTTGTGTGTGTAATTTTTGCTTTTCTCTTTAATTACATCTATTTTCTACCATGTTTTTTGAATGGGTCGTTGGCCTACACAATAAAATCAGTGTCAGTGTCAGTGTCTGTGAGGTTAAGCTTCTAGAGGCGATTGATATTACCGGTGATGGACTGGGGTCCTTGTCGGTGTTTTAGACTTCTGTTCTTAGATTTCCATGGATACGATTGCGAGGCTGGGCTAAGCTCCGTTGGTATTGTGAAGGCTAAATGTTCTGCCATACCATATCCTGTCTGTCATTGTGTGTTTGGTATTGTGAAGGCTAAATGTTCTGCCATACCATCTCCTGTCTGTCATTGTGTGTTTAGTATTGTGAAGGCTTATTGTTCTGCCATATAATATCCTCGCTCTGTCCTTGTGCGCCTGCCATACCACCTCCTGTCTGTCATTGTGTGTTTAGTATTGTGAAGGATAAATGTTCTGCAATACCATCTCCTGTCTGTCATTGTGTGTTTAGTATTGTGAAGGATAAATGTTCTGCCATACCATCTCCTGTCTGTCATTGTGTGTTTAGTATTGTGAAGGCTGAATGTTCTGCCATACAATCTCCTGTCTTTGGTATCAGGGGAAGCCTCGCTGGACATCTTCGAGAGTAAAGATGTGGGGGCTTGGAAACGAGTTTACTTAGTAACTGTCTGTTTGTCAAAGTTAACAATTACAGTATGTGGTTGAGTTGCGATTGGTAAGGAGTATTTGCAAAGTCTCTATCATTGTTACAATTATTGTTGCCATCTTCGCCTTCAGCTTCCTGCCCCTTCTCTTTTTTTCCCACGTTTTCTTATGGTTGTCATCAGCATTCTCGTCGTCGTCATCGTCGTCATCGTTGTCATCATCGCTCTTCGTCTCTTCCTTCTTCTTCATTCGCTTTTATACATTTTTCAAAAAAGGAGGAAAATGAAGGAAACAATATAGATTTAGTTTGCTCTGCGGATGGGTAGAACGTAAGATTGTCCTTTATGTTCATGCTTTCTTTGCCTGGATTTGTCCACCCATGTATTGTGCAATGAATCGCTTATATTTTGTTTTGATTTGTGTTGGGCCCTTTGTTGTTTTGCAGGAGAGGGTTTGAACAAAATATTTGAAATATTTATTTAGCTTCTACGTTATAGATTATGATGTTACGAGAGAACAACCTTTACCTGTCTTGTACTAAGAATGGATCTTCATAATTCTTTACCAACAAGAATGTGAATGTCGACTGGTCATCCCGTTCATTATGCAAACAATTGTTTGATATATGAGTGTTACAGCGCAAAAATAGCTTTCAAGGTACCAAGGGTGGCCTAAACTTTGCCAATAATGATATCAGTCATTAATTATCACGTATAGGTCGGACCCGCAAAGCCTAACGGGTTGAAGGGACCTACCACACCAACAACGATCACATCCACAGAGCTACCCCACCCCTTTACTTCTCTTCTTTTGTCTTATTTCTGCCTTACCAGTCCTTTCACCTATATTTCCTTCCAAGAAAACTCTCCCTACTATTCCCTGCAGTTTTCCAATTCTTTTCTTGTTGTCTTATTTCTACCTGACTGGATCCATCACCTTTATTTCACTTACCAAAAGTCTTCTTTTCCACATCCTTATTTCTCTGCCCCCCGCATGTCGTAAGAGGCGACTAACGGATTCTGTTTCTCCTTTTACCCTTGTTGAGTGGTTCTTGTATAGAATATAGTCAATGTTTGTAAAGATTTTAGTCAAGCAGTATGTAAGAAATGTTTAGTCCTTTGTACTGGAAACTTGCATTCTCCCAGTAAGGTCATATATTGTACTACGTTGCAAGCCCCTGGAGCAATGTTTTGATTAGTGCTTTTGTAAACAAGAAACACTTAACAAGTGGCTCTATCCCATCTCCCCCCTTTCCCCTATCCCATCTCCCCCCTTTCCCTCGTCGCGATATAACCTTCGTGGTTGAAAACGACGTTAAACACCAAATAAAGAAATCAGTCGTGGTGAATGGACATCTCCTCCAGTGTCTATCAGTGTTAACAAACAGATAAACAGAGAACCAACGCGTGTATCTTATTGTGTAAGTCACAGTGCGACCTTGTAGAAAAATGCGTGTGACCAGCTACGTAAATTAAACACTACCTTCTTTGATGCGTAGCCACACATAAAGTGCAAAGCATACCGGCAGAACGCGTGACGCAAATTGCGTCATGATGTCGGTCAGGCTGCTGGACACGCCAATCTGGAAGTGCTTTCCTATCTTTGATGTCGTGTGCTGATGGACATAACTTATAGTGGACAGGACTGGACAGCCCGGGGACAGCACTACAGGCATGTCCCGCGGATGACAGTAGCACCAGCCAGAGAGCAAAAAGAAGAGACTTGGACATGACGCCAGAGGTAGTCGTGGGCCTTGTAATCCCGGATGATTGGACGTTGAGCCGTGCGGACAGGCTATTAGGCCGGAGTAGGGTTTTAGCGAGCCGCGTCGGATCTCAGCAAGGCTGCCGGGGACTATTAGTCATCGCAAGGACCATAAGTAGTGTCCAGGGGCTTCGGCAAAGAGTGGATATAACTCAGGGGTCGTTTGAGATTTGGTCATCCTTGAGACACAGTGCAGTAATAACGTATAATATTTATATAGCGCATGTACCCAGGGTTTAACCCTGCTCAAAGCGCTGTACAATCAAAAAACAACGACAACATAACATTTGTGCCCCCACCCCCCAAACCTTCCACCCCCCCCCCCCCCTTTTCAAGTCCCCTCGATCCCATTTGTAGTTTTCTCTGCATGGCAGCGAGCACAGGAGCTTGTATCCAATCGCCGGTCGATCATTATTTACAGTCCAATAATGATCGACCGGCGATTGGATTCAAGCTCCTGTGGCAGCGAGCGACCCGTATCACACACAAAGAAAATAAATGAAAATCCCAATGATGGACACAAGGGAAGAGGTCAAAAGAAAGTAACGGCGAGGGGTTTTCAGAAAATGGACAAACTAACGACCCCCACATGAGGTACAACATGAGGGTGGACAAAGAACAGTAGGGCTGATGGTTTTGGAATACTGGGAAGGGCGGAAAGGTGAGGATTAAGCGGGTCTGAGATTAAAAGGGATCGACGTCATTGTTCAATTTATTTACGGCAAGGTAGTTGTTTGTTGTTGTTGTTGTTGTTGTTGTTGTTGTTGTTGTTGTTGTTGTTGTTGTTGTTGTTGTTGTTGTTGTTGTTGTTGTTGTTGTTGTTGTTGTTGTTTTGTTGTTGTATGTTTCTTTGTTTGTTTTTATGTGTTGATTAAAGAGTGTTGTTCTTTTTCTTTTTATAAATAATTATTAAAGAGCGTACTCTACAGCAGTTTGCTAAACTTTCGTTGTTAAAAGTTTGGCATGACGTCCACATTTTTGTGAGAAGAAAACAAATTAATTTCTTAAATCAAAAGCGTGCCTGTTTCACATCATTCTCCGATTCCTTCATTCCCATTGATTGAGACGTAAGCAATTGATCCGGAGATTACATCAAATCAATTCCGAAAAAAAAAGTTCTGAAAAGAATCCGTGTACGCCCACGATACTCTTCATTTACTCCACCCACAGACATCCTAAAGAAAGAAAGAGACAGGCGAAAGGGAATACCACATAACAAAATTTTATATCCGGAGACGCGTATAGGCCATTGTTGTTCGTGCAAGTCATTATCACGGCAAAATCCTGTGAAAATCAACGCCTAAAGAACGAGCTAGCTAGCTGCTTCTTTACGCAAGAAGATTAGTGCAGTTTGTAAAAAAAAGGGGGGGGGGTGCAGGTGTTGAAGAGATCCTTCCACTTGACCCTATCGCACTTATTGTCTCCAGGTAACTTCTTATGGTGACGATAACCATTTTCCATGTTTTTATTTTTTTCATTTTTTCATTTTTTTGCTTTTTCATGTTCACCTTCTACGTCTTCTTTTGCTCCACGACATGGATTTCATGGCAAGATATTATACTTTAACTCAAGATTTATAGGTCTGTCTGACAGCCTGTCTGTTTGTCTGTCTGCCTGCCTGTCTGTCTGCCTGCCTGTCCGTCTGCGATTCGCGCTTGTCCGAGGTCAGTGGCGCATTGTGTGTTGAAATGGCCCGTTGTCTGTGTCTCAGTGCGACCGGAAATAGAAGATGACCAGAGCATAGTTAAATCCTTACAATGGAATCGTCCACAAAAGGATATGGCCTTATCATTGGATCTAAGCGAATGCCAGACAAAAATTGCATTACAAAAATGATTTAGGAAGAATTGTGTGGTAAGTGTGACGGGTTAATGTTAAAATAATGACCCGCTGATATTACGGATAGTCGGCCGCGTGACCTACTTGGTGATAATCGTAGTCTAGCTCCTCAGTGTCTACCACCAAAGCCATTAGGCTGTGTTTTGGTCTTTGTGCTTTCATCAAAGGGTACTCCGATCTTAGATGGAAACCTACCGCATTGACGGTAAGATTGCTTTGGGTGAATGGAAAATAGCAGCACGCCGGAAGACCAGATCTCAGGCAGCCATGATGACGTACGATCCACGGTTGCGCGTGCTGATGTACCTCTCTTCAAAGCACGACAGTGCGTCTAGTATCGTGAAATTTAAAAACAAATAAACTGACAAACGTTTCAAAATTCAGAATAAAATACAAGAAAAGTATGTTATTGAAACGTTTTATGTATTTACAAATACACCTTGTGTTCACTGATCTTCGACCAAGCGACTTTCATCATTAATCATTATCTCGCTGGTGTCTTCCGAGCGAGCTTCTGGAAATTAGTCAGATAAGGCCTACAAAAAAAATAGGTGTGGTTACGGTAACCCGACCTACCCTATTTTTAGGGGCCGACCCTATAACTTTTTATTACATTTGTCAAAACAAAACAAAAAACACAAGAAAACGAGTGCACAAAATGCCATGAAAGCGAAAGCGCCCGAGTCGCACACTTATTTCCCTGTCAAGTAGGTTTAATTTGTACACATTAGAAAAAAAGTTAAAAAAAACAAAAGTGATTGCCTACCTTCCTACCCTATTTTTTGGGGCTATGTTACCGTAACCACACCTATTTTTTTTTTTTTTTGTGCCTAATGTTATGTTCTGTATCATAAGTGTTTGTCTATTTGTCCACTAAAAAGACCGCTGGGGCGATGATCAGTGAACGTAACATTTTGTTGTGTTATAAATATAACGTTCCTAGTATCGTGAAAACCAAATGCTGCGCTATACAATCTTCTCGTTCTGTCGTCAAAGCAGAATTGTGTGTCACGTACAGCGTTATCCCCCTTTGTGGCTCTCCAAACCGTCAAGAAAATGAGATCATGAAAGGGAGAGAGTGGGTGACATAGAAGGTGAATTAACAGAATAATGTATTATGATAGAAATCTAAGAAACTGCGATCTAACTAGGGGAATTCCTAAAAGAAGGGGTCTTGATTTGTGTCTATGCATCGTGAAGGCTAAATGTTCTGCCATATAATATCCTCGCTCTGTCC
>NC_090256.1:13791859-13804399 GCF_037325665.1 Littorina saxatilis | reverse complement strand
TGCAATACCAAAGTCCGGCCTTCGTCGAAGATTGCTTTGCCAACATTTCAATCAATTTGATTGAAAAATGAGGGTGTGACAGTGCCGCCTCAACTTTTACAAAAAGCCGGATATGACGTCATCAAAGGTATTTATCGAAAAAAATAAAAACATGTCCGGGGATATCATTCCCAGGAACTCTCATGTCAAATTTCATAAAGATCGGTCCAGTAGTTTAGTCTGAATCGCTCTACACACACACACACACAGACACACACACACACACACACACACACACACACACACACACACACACACACACACACACACACACACTCACAGACAACAGGCACACACACACACATACACTATGACCCTCGTCTCGATTCCCCCTCAATGTTAAAACATTTAGTCAAAACTTGACTAAATGTAAAAAGAGATACAGCTACCGTCGTGTAACAGTGGCTAAGACAATTTATAGAGTGAGTATCAGTCGTCGAAGGGGAAAAAATAAAACCAATCACTGTGAATGCAAAAGCAAAAGAGCTGAATGAAACACAGATAACAGACGAAAACGAGCCTGCAAAAAAACGCCTGGAGAGAGATTAGCTTTTCTTTTGTGTTTTTCGTTTTTGTTTGGGGTTATGGAAACAGCATACGTTGTGGTTGTTTTTCTCCCTCGATGCCCTGAGGAAACGCCACTGCGGTCACTCTAAACTTCATTCAAACGCCTCCCCAACCTCCCTCAGAGAGAGAGAGAGAGAGACAGAGACAGAGACAGAGAGAGACAGACAGACAGACAGACAAAGAGAGAGAGAAAGAGACAGACAGACAGACAGACAGACAGACAAAGAGAGAGAGAAAAAGACAGACAGGAGAGAGAGAGAGAGAGAGAGAGAGAGAGAGAGAGAGAGAGAGAGGGAGAGAGAGAGAGAGGGGACACAGAAATAGAAAGGGAGGCAGGAAGACAAACCAAACGAGAACCAGGAGAGTGGAAAGGCAAAGAAGAGATATGCTTAGAGTAGTATAAAAGAGAGAGAGCGTAAAAGAATCAGCGGAGACAGCAGGAGAACGGGGTGGAGGTGGGGGGGGGGGGGGGGGAGTTGGAGGGGAGGGATATATTGGGTTTTAAAGAAGCAGACAGAGAGGGAGAACGGAGAGAGAAGGGGACCCACGCCTTTGATAGACTCGCTTCAGACACCAAGGGTTTTAGGGTAACGGCGATTTGATTTCTGCGCCGTGTAAATGCGGCCTGGTGCTTCTGATTGAGCGAGGCTAAGTGGGTCTCACCCCGAGTGCATGTGAACTGTATCCCTTGTTTTCACTCCCTTCTTGTGATCTGACCCATCTTTATCTGGCCTTTCTGCTTGTGATCTGACCCATCTCTCCTTGTTCTCTCTGCTTGTGATCTGACCCAACTCTCCTTGTTCTCTCTGCTTGTGATCTGACCCATCTCTCCTTGTTCTCTCTGCTTGTGATCTGACCCATCTCTCCTTGTTCTCTCTGCTTGTGATCTGACCCAACTCTCCTTGTTCTCTCTGCTTGTGATCTGACTCATCTCTCCTTGTTCTCTCTGCTTGTGATCTGACCCAACTCTCCTTGTTCTCTCTGCTTGTGATCTGACCCATCTCTCCTTGTTCTCTCTGCTTGTGATCTGACTCATCTCTCCTTGTTCTCTCTGCTTGTGATCTGACCCATCTCCCCTTGTTCTCTCTGCTTGTGATCTGACCCAACTCTCCTTGTTCTCTCTGCTTGTGATCTGACCCATCTCTCCTTGTTCTCTCTGCTTGTGATCTGACCCAACTCTCCTTGTTCTCTCTGCTTGTGATCTGACCCATCTCTCCTTGTTCTCTCTGCTTGTGATCTGACCCATCTCTCCTTGTTCTCTCTGCTTGTGATCTGACCCAACTCTCCTTGTTCTCTCTGCTTGTGATCTGACCCATCTCTCCTTGTTCTCTCTGCTTGTGATCTGACCCAACTCTCCTTGTTCTCTCTGCTTGTGATCTGACTCATCTCTCCTTGTTCTCTCTGCTTGTGATCTGACCCATCTCTCCTTGTTCTCTCTGCTTGTGATCTGACCCAACTCTCCTTGTTCTCTCTGCTTGTGATCTGACCCATCTCTCCTTGTTCTCTCTGCTTGTGATCTGACCCATCTCTCCTTGTTCTCTCTGCTTGTGATCTGACCCATCTCTCCTTGTTCTCTCTGCTTGTGATCTGACCCATGTCTCCTTGTTCTCTCTGCTTGTGATCTGACCCATCTCTCCTTGTTCTCTCTGCTTGTGATCTGACCCATCTCTCCTTGTTCTCTCTTCTTGTGATCTGACCCATCTCTCCTTGTTCTCTCCGCTTGTGATCTGACCCATCTCTCCTTGTTCTCTCTGCTTGTGATCTGACCCATCTCTCCTTGTTCTCTCTGCTTGTGATCTGACCCATCTCTCCTTGTTCTCTCTGCTTGTGATCTGACCCATCTCTCCTTGTTCTCTCTGCTTGTGATTTGACCCAACTCTCCTTGTTCTCTCTG
This sequence comes from Littorina saxatilis, assembly GCF_037325665.1. Classification (NCBI taxonomy): domain Eukaryota; kingdom Metazoa; phylum Mollusca; class Gastropoda; order Littorinimorpha; family Littorinidae; genus Littorina; species Littorina saxatilis. The sequence goes on along the minus strand of NC_090256.1, from coordinate 13,801,899 downwards.
CTTGTGATCTGACCCATCTCTCCTTGTTCTCTCTGCTTGTGATCTGACCCCACTCTTCTTGTTTTCTCTGCTTGTGATCTGACCCATCTCTCCTTGTTCTCTCTGCTTGTGATCTGACCCAACTCTCCTTGTTCTCTCCGCTTGTGATCTGCTTGTGATCTGCTTGTGATCTGACCCATCTCTTCTTGTCCTCAGTTTTTACTTCAGATCAAACCTTCTTCTTCTTCTTCTTCTTCTTCTTCTTCTTCTTCTTCTTCTTCTTCTTCTTCTTCTTCTTCTTCTTCTTCTTCTTCTTCTTCTTCTTCTTCTTCTGCGTTCTAGGACTGAAACTCCCACGTACACTCGTGTTTTTGCACGAGTGGAATTTTACGTGTATAACTGTTTTTACCCCGCCATTTAGGCAGCCATACGCCGCTTTCGGAGGAAGCATGCTGGGTATTTTCGTGTTTCTATAACCCACCGAACTCTGACATGGATTACAGGATCTTTTCCGTGCGCACTTGGTCTTGTGCTTGCGTGTACACACGAAGGGGGATAAGTCACTAGCAGGTCTGCACATAAGTTGACCTGGGAGATCGGAAAAATCTCCACACTTAACCCACCAGGCGGCCGCGGCCGGGATTCGAATCCTCGACCTTCCGATTAAGAGGCCGACGTCTTACCACCACGCCACAGCGCCCGTCTAGATTTAACCTATCTCTTCTTGTCCTCTCCGCTTGTGATCTGACCCATCTCTCCTTGTTCTCTCTGCTTGTGATCTGACCCATCTCTCCTTGTCTTCTCTGCTTGTGATCTGACCCATCTCTCCTTGTCTTCTCTGCTTGTGATCTGACCCATCTCTCCTTGTCTTCTCTGCTTGTGATCTGACCCATCTTTTCTTGTCTTCTCTGCTTGTGATCTGACCCATCTCTCCTTGTCTTCTCTGCTTGTGATCTGACTCTGACCCATTTCTTGAATTCTTGTTATCTCTGATTTCAGTGCCCGGAGAGGAAACGTTCAACTAACCTGAATAGACCAACGCCGACTGGAGGACAGAGTGATTTCTACATGAGCTGAGCTCCAGAAGACAGAGTGATTTCTACATTTCCTTGGCACCGACCACTACCAGAGGAAAGTCTGTAAGTCTGCCAAGCGCTTGTCAAGTCCTGTCGTACTTTTCTGCGTTGTCCTCGACCACAGCAACGACAACCCCGCACGCTTCTTTCTTCCTTGTGCACTAAATCACACATCAATATTGGGTTAGGAAGAGATTTACTCAAACCATCGACGGGAATCGGTCTACGAGTTTTTGGTACAATTAGTGAACGGCAAAAGTTTGTCAACGGCTTTGCCATCTTGCGCAGCAACAAACGCTCACGTCACCGTCGTCATACAGCACTCGTTCACACGCCGACAGAGGACGATATTATCTGGTAAGAGCTGTCTCCGAGTCCTATCACAGGCAGTGAGGGGCTACAGACAGTGAAGGGCTTTGTCTCAGTCCACAGCAGCAAACCCGCATGCTCCTGTCTTCTTACTGCACTCATTGACACACCGCCCAAGAGATTTACTGAGAACCTGTCTACGAGCCTTCATCACGACCTTTGAGCGGTTTGGTTCTGTCTTGGAATTGTCAAGCTCGGTACCAAGCCTCTGGCGTGAAACACTCAGTGTCCTTTCTGGGGGCATGACCTCGTCAGCGTGTGTCTCTATGCCTGCCAGCGTAACAAGCTGTTGTGTGCTCTGCTTTCGCTATCAAGCAGCTAAGGAGTTCTTAAACTATTGTCCCGGCGTGCTCGCTTTCTCCATCCAACGGCAGAGAATGTTCTGACACAATTGTCTTGAAACAGATTGTACGTGCTTAGTTTCCCCACCAGCGGCACGAAGTTCTTTCAGTATTGTTTCTCTGTGTTGTGTTCGCCGCTTTGATTTCTTTCACATTGCCTTTCTGATGGGAGGATTCTAGAGGAATGCACCGTGTCAACTCGTAAGATTCTTCAGCCAGTTTTCATAACAAGATGTGGTTCTTCGTCTGTTTGGAGTCTTCCTCTCTCGGCACCCAGTCACCGTTGCCCTATCCGCCACCAAGGACCTAACTCGCCCCAGCAAGGTGCCATGGTCCCGGGGGTGACGCAGTACGACAATGTGACGTCATCTGAAGCGTGACGTTACCATGAACAACGTCACCAACGTCGTCAGGACGCCCCTGCTGGGAGACGGTCATGGAGGCACGACACAGTGGGCTATTGCCCAGAACTTCTTGCGCCTGTGAGTATTTTTATTTTTTATATTTTTATGTTTTTTTACATTTAGTCAAGTTTTGACTAAATGTTTTAACACAGAGGGGGAATCGAGACGAGGGTCGTGGTGTGTGTGTGTGTGTGTGTGTGTATGTGTGTGTGTGTGTTTGTGTGTGTTTGTGTGTGTGTGTGTGTGTGTGTGTCTGCGTGTGTGTGTAGAGCGATTCAGACTAAGCTACTGGACCGATCTTTATGAAATATGACATGAGAGTTCCTGGTAATGATATCCCAGGACTTTTTTAATTTTTTGATAAATACCTTTGATGACGTCATATCCGGCTTTTTGTAAAAGTTAAGGCGGCACTGTCACACCCTCATTTTTCAATCAAATTGATTGAAGTTTTGGTAAAGCAATCTTTGACAAAGGCTGGACTTTGGTATTACATTTCAGCGTGGTGGCTTAAAAACTAATGAATGAGTTTGGTCATTAAAAATCGGAAACTTGTAATTAAAATTATTTTTTTTATTAAACGATCCAAAATCAATTTCATCTTATTCTTCGTCATTTTCTGATTCCAAAAACATATACATATTTTATATTTGGATTACAAACAAGCTCTGAAAATTAAAAATATCAACATTATTATTAAAATTAGTTTTCCAAAATCGACTTAAAAACAATTTCATCTTATTTCCTGTCGGTCCCTAATTCCAAAAACATATAGATATGATATGTTTGGATTAAAAACAAACTCAGTAAGCTAAAAAAGAATAGAGATACAGAAAAGCGTGTTATCCTGCTCAGCGCGACCACTATCGCACTATTCTGGCTTGTCGATTTCACTGCCTTTTCCACGAGCGACTGACGAAACTACGAGCATGCGGTCTTGGTGAAAAAAGCTGTGCGTTCAGTTTCATTCTGTGAGTTCGACAGCTTGACTAAATGTTGTTATTTCGCCTTACGCGACTTGTTGTTTGTTTGTTTCAAATGTATCCCTTGATGACGTCATCAGTTACAAAACTATGCTGAGGAAACACTGGTAACACTAACTCCTCTATATCCCCTGTTCATTCGACTGGTTTGTGTGGGTGAGTTTGTTTGATATATACAAAAATACAAAATAAACTGTTGGTAGAATTAGAGAGAGGGGTTTGGGATGTAGGGGGGTTGAGATGTTAAATTAAAAATAATAATATAGCGACTTTGGAATTCAAAGAGAACGATAGACTCGCTTTCGTTAATGCAAAAAAAAAAAAAAAAAAAAAAGAATAGCGAAAAGCACTTTGTCTGCTGTCTGAAGGCAGTTGAGTGTACAAGTGAAGGGGATGTGGCTGGTCGCTCTAATAAGTCCCATTAGTACACCAGACACAGTGGAACTGCCGGCAGCGATGTCGTTGGTGACACCGTTCCCGGAGAGCGAAACACAGAATCAGGTCACAGACTTCACGTGCATCGCGGCAAGTCTTGTCTGTCGCTGTGCTTCTCACCCTGTTATCGTTCAGCGTTTGAGTATCGAAGAATGAGTCATTTTATTGATTTTTTTGTCACAAGGATTGTAAATAATATACTTTGTTCGCCGTCATTGATTTTGTTTGTATTCCATGGAGTAATTGCGGGTTGATGAATAAGCTACCTTTACGTCTGTCTGTCTGTCTGTCTGTCTGTCTGTCTCTCTCTCTCTCTCTCTCTCTCTCTCTCACACTCTCCGTCTGTCCGTCTGTCTGTCTGTCTGTCTCTCTCTGTCTGTCTGTCTGTCTGTCTGTCTGTCTGTCTGTCTCTCTCTCTCTCCGTCTGTCCGTCTGTCTGTCTCTCTCTCTCTCTCTCTCTCTCTCTCTCTCTCTCTCCGTCTGTCTGTCTGTCTCTCTCGCTCTCTCTCTCTCTCTCTCTCTCTCTCTCTCTCTCTCTCTCTCTCTCTCTCTCTCTCCGTCTGTCCGTTTGTATGTCTTTCTGTCTGTCTGTCTGTCTGTCTCTCTCTCTCTCTCTGTCTCTCTCTGTCTCTGTCTCTGTCTCTCTCTCTCTCTCTCTCTCTCTCTCTCTCTCTCCGTCTGTCCGTCTGTATGTCTGTCTGTCTGTCTGTCGCTCTCTCTCTCTCTCTCTCTCTCTCTCTCTCTCTCTCTCTCTCTCTCTCTCTCTCTCTCTCTCTCTCTCTCTCTCTCTCTCTGATATATATACTATTGTCTCCATTCCTTTTTCGAACCGGATTATCAGAAAGCACTTAACGAGAGACAAGAGCCCCTGCAATAATGGGCTGTTTCTAATGTTCCGTGATAGATAATCAGAATGATTACGCGACTGACCATGCCGGGTATTTCCCAGGAGTACAATATTATGTGTCGTGGACCGTCAGTCCGCACTCTCTGAAACAAACGTTAGATTGTAACTGTCGCATATTAATTTACCTTGGATCGAAAGTCAGCTTGACACAATGTGTAGAATCGCTGTAGAAAAGCTCACCAAATGTGCACCAAACGAAAAACAAATATGTTAAAATGATGTGTTTTTGTGAGTTTGTGACTGAGTGAGTGTGTGCGTACAGTCATGCATGCGTGCGTGTGTGCGTGCATGCATGCGTGCGTGCATTTGTGTGAACATGCAATGCACCGAACGCAGACTTGATCTTCAGCAAAGGAATCGGAAAACGCGCTGACAAAGTGGACCTGATGTCTCCACTAAATCTACACTATACGTATATATATATATGTTTTTAATTATTTCTTTTCTGTTTTCCCCTTTTTATAAAGCATGTATGCTCCGCCTCTTACCCAGAGCTCGCTGAACAATATAACCTGTCTAACACGAACGCCAAAGAAATCTTCTTCTTGTCGTTCGCTGTTAGATCGTCAGTCTAGACTGCAGGGCGAAACGTACTGTCGCCAAAGAAATCAACCAAAAGATGTTTTTATAGACAGGTGGTCGGTGTGAAAAGGTGAATTATTTACGAAAACATAACTGGTTGGGGATCGTTATCCATAGGTGGTGACCAGGGCAGATTGGACTGTAGTTATTTTGTTCTGGCTCGTGCCCACCGGTCGCCCTATCCGATGCCTGTCGAACGAGAGCAGCGCTTCGCTGACTGAACTAATAAGCGTCGTACTTTCCTTTTGCGCTGTCATTTAGCCTGTCATCAGCCTGCCAAGGATCGGATGTAAGTGGTCCCATCAAACGGGAAGGAAGGCGGCTGAAACCCCTCAGTCTGACAAGGCTGCCATTTCTTAGCTTACCCTAGCAAGGTGAATGTCCGCCAAAACTGCCTGCGTCAGTTTTCCCCCAATCGATATCAATTCAACTTAATTTGGTAGGCTTTTTTTACTATTATTTTTTAATGGTACCGCGGGGAGGACGTCCGTTTTGGTACATGTAGTTTTGGGGTGATAAAATATACAGTGAGATAAGGGGATGAGTGAGAGGAGAAAGAGGAGAGGGGAGTGGGGGCGAGAGAGAGAGAGACAGACAGACAGACAGACAGACAGACATCCAGAGATAAGAGAGAGCGAAAGAGAGGGAGGGGCGAGAGAGAGAGAAAGAGAGAGAGAGAGAGAGAGAGAGCGAGAGATAGAGAGAGAGACAGACAGACAGACATACATCCAGAGATAAGAGAGCGAAAGAGAGGGAGGGGCGAGAGAGAGACAGACAGGCAGACAGACAGACATCCAGAGATAAGAGAGCGAAAGAGAGGGAGGGGCGAGAGAGAGAGAGACAGGCAGACAGACAGACATACATCCAGAGATAAGAGAGCGAAGAGAGAGAGGGAGGGGCGAGAGAGAGAGAAAGAGAGACAGACAGACAGACATACATCCAGAGATAAGAGAGCGAAAGAGAGGGAGGGGCGAAAGAGAGAGAGAGAGAGAGAGACAGAGACAGACAGACAGAGACAGACAGACAGACAGACATACATAAGAGAGCGAAAAAGAGAGAGGGAGGGGAGAGAGAGAGAGAGAGACAGACAGACAGACAGACATCCAGAGATAAGAAAGCGAAAGAGAGAGAGGGAGGGGCGAGAGAGAGAGACAGACAGAGACAGACAGACAGACAGACAGACATAAGAGAGCGAAAAAGAGAGAGGGAGGGGAGAGAGAGACAGACAGACAGACATCCAGAGATAAGAAAGCGGAAGAGAGAGAGGGAGGGGCGAGAGAGAAAGAGAGAGAGGGAGGGGCGATAGAGAGAGAGAGACAGACAGACAGCCAGGCAGACAGACATAGGATACGATGAGGGAGGGGGTGAGAGAGGGTTCGGGGGGCGGATAAGGAGGGGGGCGGAGAGAGAGAGAGAGAGAGAGAGACAGACAGACAGACAGACAGACAGAGACAGACAGACAGAGATAAGAGAGCGAAAAAGAGAGAGGGAGGGGAGACAGACAGACAGACAGACAGACAGACAGACAGACAGACAGACAGACAGACAGACAGACAGACAGACAGACAGACAGAGAAATAGTACCATCTTGAAGCAGTAAAGCATAGCATGAGAGATTCTTAAAAGGAAGTATAACTATCATGTAAATGAAGAAAAAATGCTTTTAAACGGCCGCGAATCTGAGGTTTATCATATATTCCCATAGATGTAACTCTTTATAAAGATGGTCACGATATGTAGAGACACGGGATATTTGTTTAAAGCCCAAGCTTCGCTATAAAGATAAACCACGCTGAAATTAACACTATTGTTTCATAGTTGAAATAAAAGCACAATTACAAAAGCATACACAGGCACAAACGTATTAACCTGCAAACAGACAAAGCAAAACATTAGCACGAACAAATATCATCAGCAGTCATGCAAGGGAGCGAAGGCGTATGGGTTTTGTAAAGAGTCGTGACGTCGTTATTCTCCAGTCAGGTGCAAGAGCGTTACTGTCCTATTAATGAACATGCTCACGTAAAAGAAGTTCCACGATAGTTTTTTGTATCATCGATTCTTTCTTTTTGTCTATCTTTGCTATTGTTTTGTAATATAAAGGCTTTGCACAAAAAGGGGAAAAACTATTTTCCAGTTTGCTTGTTCATTTTTCTGTCTGTCTGTGCGTCCGTCCGTCCGTCCGCCCGCCCGTAAATCCGTGTGTCTGTATGTCTGTCTGTCTGTCTGTTTTTTATATTTAGTCAAGTTTTGACTAAATATTTTAACATCGAGGGGGAATCGAAACGAGGGTCGTGGTGTATGTGCGTGTGTGTGTCTGTGTGTGTGTCTGTGTGTGTGTGTGTGTAGAGCGATTCAGACTAAACTACTGGACCGATCTTTATGAAATTTGACATGAGAGTTCCTGGGTATGAAATCCCCGAACGTTTTTTTCATTTTTTTGATAAATGTCTTTGATGACGTCATATCCGGCTTTTCGTGAAAGTTGAGGCGGCACTGTCACGCCCTCATTTTTCAACCAAATTGGTTGAAATTTTGGTCAAGTACTCTTCGACGAAGCCCGGGGTTCGGTATTGCATTTCAGCTTGGTGGCTTAAAAATTAATTAATGACTTTGGTCATTAAAAATCTGAAAATTGTAAAAAAAATTAAAAATTTATAAAACGATCCAAATTTACGTTTATCTTATTCTCCATCATTTGCTGATTCCAAAAACATATCAATATGTTATATTTGGATTAAAAACAAGCTCTGAAAATTAAATATATAAAAATTATTATCAAATTTTTTTTTTCGAAATCAATTTAAAAACACTTTCATCGTATTCCTTGTCGGTTCCTGATTCCAAAAATATATAGATATGATATGTTTGGATTAAAAACACGCTCAGAAAGTTAAAACGAAGAGAGGTACAGAAAAGCGTGCTATCCTTCTTAGCGCAACGAATACCCCGCTCTTCTTGTCAATTCCACGGGCACTGCCTTTGCCACGGGCGGTGGAGTGACGATGCTACGAGTATACGGTCTTGCTGCGTTCAGTTTCATTCTGTGAGTTCGACAGCTACTTGACTAAATATTGTATTTTCGCCTTACGCGACTTGTTTGTTTCTGTGTTCTGAGACGCGGTTTTCAACAACATACCAAACGGTCTGCTTTCAGAAAAATATATGTTTAGCTATTTTATGTTAGATATTAGATAATTTAGACATTAATGTTATCATCACTCCGACGTACACCCATGTTTACACGTGTGGGTTCAGTTTTACGTGTATGACCGGGGTTTTTTTCCCTGCCATTTCGAGAGGCCGTTCGACGTAAATGTTTTCCTGAACGCTCCAGTCATTATTTATCATTAACACTTTTGCTTGATAACTTCCCAGACGATGGTACATTGCTTTCAATATATTGTTTTCGTAGTTTCTATTGCTTTCAATGTTGCTCTTCGTAGTTTCTATTGCTTTCAATGTTGTTCTTCGTAGTTTCTATTGCTTTCAATGTTGTTCTTCGTAGTTTCTATTGCTTTCAATGTTGTTCTTCGTAGTTTCTATTGCTTTCAATGTTGTTCTTCGTAGTTTCTATTGCTTTGAATGTTGTTCTTCGTAGTTTCTATTGCTTTCAATGTTGTTCTTCGTAGTTTCTATTGCTTTCAATGTTATTCTTCGTAGTTTCTATTGCTTTCAATGTTATTCTTCGTAGTTTCTATTGTTTTTGTACTTCACCATTCTCCATGACAATTCTCCCCCTGGATTGCTTCTGTCCATTACCAGACTTTGTCCTAATTCTACTCTCCACTTTCTCTAGTCACTAAACTCAGCAAACTTACCCAACTACTTTAGCACTCCAGGGGCGCAAGTAGGCAAGTGGCTTACAGCCGCGCTTCTCGTCTAGCGGGATGAATAATAGATGGCGCTTCTAGATCCAGCGTCATCGTGTGAGTCCCAACCCCCGAGAGACGCCGCCATTTAGGCATCCCTCCCCTGGTCTCCACCGACAACCGTCCAGTTTGCTTCCGTCCTGTGGAAAGTTACTGATCGTGGGGAAAAATCCCGACCGGAATCAGTCGCCAAATGTGTGTCCCCCTCCTGTAGTTTGACGACGATTTTCGGTCAAGTAAGCAAATTGTCATGTCTATGTGCGTAGTGGGAGATAATGAACCTGTTAAATGAAGGGTGAGAACAGAATCTGAACAGTAGAGGAGGATAACAGTATCTGCGTTTGTTACACCCCCGGTATAGGGGTGTGTATAGGTTTCGCTCGATGTGTTTGTTTGGGTGTTTGTGTGTTTGTTTGTGTGTTTGTGTTCGCATATAGATCTCAAGAATGAACGGACCGATCGTCACCAAACTTGGTGAACAGGTTCTATACATTCCTGAGACGGTCCTTACAAAAATTGGGACCAGTCAAGCACACGGTTACGGAGTTATTGGTGGATTAAAATTATACAAGGACTTATACAGGGACATCTTCATGGTCAAAGGGAAATAACCATTCTCACTCAGTCACTGCCACCAACTAAGAATGTTATTTCCCTTTGACGGGGGTGTTTTTCCTACCTCGTAGGAATTTCTTGTTTTTTTCATAACTTTGTTTTTCTTTTTTTGGATGGGGGGAAGGGTTCGCATGGAAAAACCTGTTTCCGTGTAGGCATCGCATTTTTCGTTTGTGTTGAATTTGTTCAGCTGTAGCAATGCTTATCTTATACTGAATTAATATTGACTTTTAAACAAAAGTATCGAAAATGGGCATGGAAATGTAGTAGGGGGAAAAAAGTGCATGTCTGTGTGATGTTTGCAATATTTGTTAACAAATGTGCAAACTAGCACATAAATGGCAATTCCGATCGAGCAGAAAAAAACAACAACAAAAAACACAGAATCACTGAGTTGATGACACGGCGAACCAATATTAAAACAAGCAACTGCGAAGATGCAAATTAGCTGCACTTCCTGGACAGGAATGGAAGCAA
>NC_090256.1:13771859-13786859 GCF_037325665.1 Littorina saxatilis | reverse complement strand
AACGTTTAGTTACTGACAAAACAAAACGTTACATGTACAGTACGTCTTTCTTTCTTTATTTGGTGTTGAACGTCGTTTTCAACCGTTCAAGGTTATATCAGTCGCGACGGCTACAGTACGTCGACCCAGTGGTCTTTGAAGTAGACATACAGACAGACACATATGGTAGAAATGATGAACTTATCTCAAAGTCGTCGGTATCATTACCTCGCCGGCATACTACATGCGAGACACACCGACAACTTTGAGATCAGTTTATCATTTGTAGCATAAGTGTGTGTCTGTCTGTCTACCTAAAAGACCACTGGGTCGACGAACTGAAAATGTAACGTTCTGTTTTGTTCCATTAACCTTCAATTTCTTGTTGTTGTTTGATTCTGAACTTTGGAACGTTAGCAGTCTATCTGGTTTGGGGATTAATAACGAGACAATGGAATGGACTTGGCTCAGTCCTAGTAGGTGGTGACTCCTCTGCTACACGCCCAGAACACCAGACGAAAGCTCTTAGCACGCGACCGGCTGAGCGAAGTGTTATGAGACACGATGTCAAATTAGGCAGCAACGGTGATTTCCTGACATTTCTCCAGGGTCTGGAGGGCGAGGAGCTTGACGTCACAGACACCCGCTGTTTAAAAGCTTTCCCTTAATTTTCTGTTATGGGTTAATACCTTTGGGTCTGATCAACCTACTTTTGCGTTCCATGGTCAGCTTCAGGGTCGGTGACAGGCAGACACGACCGGCCCACTTAAACATTCAACTTCTTCCTAGATTGGGGATTTCGTTCTCAATAACAAGGAGGGTAACTTTATGGGATGTTCATAGTTGTAGGTTATGTTGTGTTTTGTCTGTTATTACACGTTCTTTCTTTATACTTACCTTTCTTTATCTTTTATTCTCGTAAAAGATGTCTGAATACTGGAACAAAAATTAATAGTCTTTTTTTTGTTTTGTTTTTTTGTTGCTTATTTGAACACACACTGAACCATTGTTCGGTGAATTGCCCTTCCCGGCGGCAGATTTTCGGGTTTCAAAAATTGCATTCCAGTCAGCTTTAGCTTTTATAAAGATGGGGAACAAAGCCGACGATTGTGCTATAACCGTTCCCGAGCTTTATTGAACTTAATCTGCATTTTGTAGGACTACATTAAGCCAATTTGTTTTGCTCCATGTAATTACCTTCGTGGGTGGCATTTCTGTTAGCTGCCAGTAGGGGGTAGGGGGGGGGGGGGTGAGGGAGTAAGATATTTCTGGATCCGGGAGTAAAAGTATGATCATTTTAGGTTTGATGAACACAGAATCAAGCTTGAAAGGTAAACGTTCTGCAATAATATGAGTACACAGGATACTTCAGGGTGTAATCAGTAAAACAAGATGTGTTCAGTAAAAGAGGATGCCCGATGTAATTGCAGATGTCGGTGTACTGATACCTGGGGCGGGCGCTGTGCGACATGTGTTCAGTAATATAGGTTGTATTCAATAATACAGGGTGCCCGCTGTTGTTGCAGATGTCGGTGTACTGATACCTAGGGCGGGCGCTGTGCGACATGTGTTCAGTAATACAGGGTGTGTTCAGTAATACAGGGTGTGTTCAGTAATACAGGGTGTGTTCAGTAATACAGGGTGTGTTCAATAATACAGGGTGCCCGCTGTTGTTGCAGATGTCTGTGAACTGGTACCTGGGGCGGGCGCTGTGCGACATGTGATCTGTAATATAGGTTGTATTCAATAATACAGGGTGCCCGCTGTTGTTGCAGATGTCGGTGTACTGGTACCTGGGGTGGGCGCTGTGCGACATGTGATCTGTAATATAGGTTGTATTCAATAATACAGGGTGCCCGCTGTTGTTGCAGATGTCGGTGTACTGGTACCTGGGGCGGGCGCTGTGCGACATGTGGGTGTCGATGGACGTGCTGTGCTGCACGGCCTCCATCCTGCACCTGGTGGCCATCGCCGTCGACCGCTACTGGGCCGTGTCCAACATCGACTACGTGAGACGGCGGTGCGCGCGCCAGATCCTGGTGATGATCGCCATGGTGTGGCTGGTGTCCGTGGCCATCTCCATCCCGCCGCTGTTCGGGTGGCGCAACGAGTCGGACAACCCCGAGCTGTCCGGCAACTGCATGATCAGCCAGGACCACGGCTACACCATCTTCTCCACCGTGGGCGCCTTCTACTGCCCCCTCGTGCTCATGCTGGTGCTCAACTTCAAGATCTACCGCGCGGCGCGCTACAGGATCAGGCGTAAAGGCTTCGCGCAGGGTGCCCGTGGGCCGGCGGGTCACGTGGCGCGAGGTCATCACGCGGCGGTTCCCGTGGTTCACGTGGAGGTGGACACGGAGGCTCGCACGGAGGGCCGGGGGTCGTCGGGCAGTGACGTGAGTAACGACGGTATCAGCATGTACCGGCCGTCGTGCGTCATCAACGAGCTGTCGCGCGCGGACATGGGGCTGGACAGCACCACAGGGGACTATGAGAATGACCAGGAGTACTCCATCTACCCCGGGGACTCCACCACCGACTCCAACCCCCCGGACTCCTACTTCCCCGTCGACTCGGACGACCCGGACTCCCCCATCCCCCTCTCCCCCACATTCACTATACCCCCCTCCCCCGCCTTCAACGGCAGGCCCCCCTCCTCACCCTCTTCGTCCAACGGCAGCGTAGGGCCCGCGTCTTCCGAGACGTTGAGTGCAGGCAACAAGGGCCTGTGTGTGGAGTCCTCCGCTTTCATGTTCGAGAGCAACTGTCTCAAGTCCGAGTACAGGACGTTGTCGTGCAATCACCTGACCGTGCCCAACGCCGGCTTCCTGGCGGTACCGGGCTCCACTCAACATCTAAACTTACCGGACGCTTCAAACCACGTCAGTGTTTCCAGTTCGTCCGATTATCAGCTGGGCGTTCCGGAATTTCCGATTCATATAGGTGTTCCGGACGTAGCGGATCATGAACTGAGTGTTCCAGATGTGTCTAGCCACGTCCTGAGCGTTCCGGACGTCACCACGTTTTCTTGTGTGCCGGATGTGTTGAACCATCACAACTGTGTGCCGCAGGATTCTAAACAGTCGCCGGGTCTGGGAGGGTCCAGTCATATCATATCTTGTCATAGCATCCCTGAGGTGTCTAGTCAGCGCAGATTTCCCTATTTGTCGAACGGTGTCAGTGTGCCGGATTTATCCAACCGACTCAGTGTGGCCGAGATGAACCGTCGCAACAGCTTCGACATTGACCTGTTAAAGCTGCGCGACAACCGCCACCTGGCCGTGCCCGAGTCCAGCGACATCGACAGCCCCGAGGAGCCCGCCAAGTTCAGCGTGCCCGACTGCGTGCCCTGCGCTCCCCCTCCCCCTCCACCGCCCCTGCCCCCCTCTGACTGCCGCCTGGTGCAGTTCGACAACCGGGTGCGCATCGAGGGCGACACGGACCACTCTGACACCAGCAACAGTCTCAAGCCCGGTGAGGACGAGACTGGGGCGCTCAGCTTCCAGGGGGAGGAGTCGGGGGAGGGCCCGAGCGACAGCTGGAGGAGTGGGGAGGAGAGCTGGAATAGCGAGAGGCGTGAGAGCGGGGAGGAGACGCCCACCACCTGCTGTACCAACAGGCGTCTGCTCAGCGTCAGCTGCGTGTCCAGTAGAGGCAGCCAGCGCCACAAACAACAGCCGCAACAAGCACAACAACAGCAGCACCCCCAACACCAGTACCAGCAGAAGGCTCAGCACCTGACATTGGAAACTCCCGTCATCAACATTCGCAAAGACAGCTGCAGTCAGTACATGTCTGAGGCCCGCGGGGCGCCCACCCCGAGCTTCAACAGCGGCATCAACTCGCCCAGCACCACCACCACCACCACCAGCGGCACCTACAACAGCAGCCAGGGCGGCAACCAGCTGTCGGTGCCCGGGCCTGGAGGCGTGCCCGTGCCCCAACAGGCCAAGTCCCGCGGCAACAATAACACCAAGCGCGCGCGGAATCGCGAGAAGGAGAAGCAGCGGCGGGAGAAGCTTGAGATGCGGCGCGAGCGGAAGGCGGCCAGAGTGCTAGGCATCATCACCGGGGCCTTCGTGCTGTGCTGGCTGCCCTTCTTCATGGTGGCGCTCATCGGACCCTTCCTGCCCCACGCCTACATGATCCCACAGGTCCTCTTCTCGCTCTTCCTCTGGCTCGGCTACTTCAACAGCCTCATCAACCCCGTCATCTACACCGTTTTTAATCCCAGCTTCCGCAACGCTTTTCGCAAGATCTTCTTCAGACGACTCCGGTCCGTCACTAGGTGACGGTGCGACTGCTTGTAGACAGCTGGCTGCCCGCAGCAACCCGGTGCTTGACTTGACTCTTCAGGTCCACATAGCTACAGACACTCACTGCTGGGTCGACACGGAACCCCTCTCGGGCTCTAGGCACACCTTGTTTAGAGGTTGCCATGTTCTGGTGCGAACTGTTATACGGAGAACATTTTACAAACATTGCCAAGTTTTGGTGTGATCTTGTCTGCGATTAGCGTTTTGTTCACGGACATCTCCGGGGAAGGACACATACTGAATCCGGATTCATTTAGGTTTACTTTTAGTTGTTAATACCTTTACGAACGTTCTTGTATGACAACGGTTTGTCACAGTAAAGTAAAGGTGCTTTGTGAGAGATGTCGAGGCAACGTACTCTGAATAGAATGGATTTCTTTGTGTACCGGACGTGTAGCTTTAAGAACAAGGTGATGCTATTCTTCAATCATGCCCATAATGAGGGTGTTAAACAACATTTTTTAATCATCATTCTTCACACTATGACGTGACTGTTATCAGACATTTTATCACGTGTTTTCGTCACACAGGCGAAAATCTTCCACTAAATGATGAACAACTTACACTCTTTCCTCGCGCACTGTTGTGTCGACCCTGAACAATTAATAGCATAAGACGACGCACCGTTTGCTAGAGAGATCAATCCCCTGCTGATAGTGGGCCAAAAAGTTGAGACACTCTTCACTCTTTTTGGCCAGTGAGGGCAGTCTCCGATAAAATACTACAACGCTGTCTACAAGCAAAGAAACGCTTTTGCAAACACTTTCTTGTAAAACTTGCACAAGGTGGTGGTTATTTCATTTACAGCGGTGAGCTTCATTTCATCTCATCCGTTCTCACTGATATTCGTCCCTCGACTGAGACAGAGGGTAGAAGAAACAGAAAGCAATGTTTCATCCTTGCACAGTCTTGGAGTTAAGCTGATACCGTCTGCCGTTGCTGACGTTGTTTCTGACTATGATGTGAATAAAACACACAGCAGTGACCTAGCCGGTTCGTATCCTGCTCACAGCACCAAAAGAAGACCAGCAAGAAGACTGTGTACTGAGAGTGGGCTGGCGAAGGTCAAGCTGAAGATTGCAACACACGCTTGACTGCAAAACATGCTTAACTAACAAGGTGTTTGTTTGTTTGTTTGTTTGTTTGTTTGTTTGCTTAACGCCCAGCCGACCACGAAGGGCCATATCAGGGCGGTAACAAGGTGTTCTGCCTTGGGAAACTTCATCATGTTCGTTCATAATCACCACTCATATTGAGATTGGACCAAAGATGTTGTACAGTGGTGTCAGTGGTGATTTGTTGTGTCTTTTATTGATGTCACCATCCAAAGAACGTGTATGTTCCTTGGGTAGCGGCACTGTAAGGCTTCGCAAAACGAGAAGTATGATCATGAAATGAAAATTATCAATAAACTAAGTACTATATATATATATATAATTATGAAAAGCACGACTCCTTTTCTGCGAATCCTTCGCGTATCAAGTCGTGTTGTTCTTGTCTGTGACCAATGACAGTTACTATGCTTTTACAAATGTACATTTTATATTTTCTCACAAATTCTGATGTTATCTTTAAACTCTTACAGCCAGCGTGCGACTCACGAACTGGGCTTTTACACTGGAAAGAATTCTCACAGGAATTCCTTTGTAAGACAGTGTCCCCGTACAGCGCATTGTGTGTCTACCTTGTCATTTTATGTCTCGCTTCATCATTTTTCTTCCCGTCGCGATATAACCTTGAATGGTTGAAAACGACGTTAAACACCAAATAAAGAAAGAAAGATCATTTTTCTTTCTTTTTAAAAACTTTATTTACATGTTAATTTCATTTGTAATTCTATCTGTTGTATTTTTTTCTTTTTATCTTTTTTCTTTCTTTCTTTCTTTCTTTCTGTCTTTCTTACATTCTTTTTTGTTTTCCCTTTTTTTGTTCGTCTGTTTTGCTTCGGTGTCAGTGAAAACAAATTAATTAAGGTTTTCATTTTTACGCTTTTCTTGGATGATACTCATAAATTATTTTTTCGAAAAATTATTTGCGATGAAATAAGAGAAGGAGAATTTTGCTTGCTCTCTCGTACCACATTTAGTATAGAGTTTATGCACCAAACGTATTTGCTGGGATTTGTTCTTGTAATTCTAAGACATACGTAGCCGCGATTATCATGTGACTTTTGATGCGCAGGCGTGGGTGTGTGTGTGTGCGTGTGTGTGTGCGTGTGTATGTGTGTGTGCGCGTGCGTGCGTGTGTGTGTGTGTGTGTGTGTGTGTGTGTGTTCGGGGTGCTTCTTGAGAGAATACTTGCTCGTTGCTCATGGTTAAAATACTTCACCTATGTGTAAGACGCTACTTTCTTGAAAATAAAAGACTCGGAACTAAAGCTTGATATTAACGGTTATGTTATTTTGTGATACAAATACCATGTCAATACTTCAAAGCCTGTGATAAGAACGGGTTATATTTTGTCTTCGTTGTTGCCCAAACCCGTGTTTTCTAATATGAAATTAACCTTTCCCTACCACCCCTCCCCCACCCCTTCCCAGCATTTTGATGATGATAACTCTGGTGCTCTCGCTCCTAATGATGTGTAAATTAATTAAGCGTGATAACCATGTACATACTTTGACTTGCCCACGTTGGCGATCGTGACTTTTCCGGTGTTGTCCATATTTTTCAATGATGTCATGTTTATCCCTTCCCTCAGATGATCTAAATCCCTTCCCTCGAATGATCTAAATCCCTTCCCTCACATGATCTAAATCCCTTCCCTCACATGATCTAAATCCCTTCCCTCACATGATCTAAATCTCTTCCCTCAAATGATCTAAATCCCTTCCCTCAAATGATCTAAATCCCTTCCCTCAAATGATCTAAATCCCTTCCCTCAAATGATCTAAATCCCTTCCCTCAAATGATCTTTATCCCTTCCCTCAACTGATCTTTATCCCTTCCCTCAAATGATCTAAATCCCTTCCCTCAAATGATCTTAATCCCTTCCCTCGAATGATCTAAATCCCTTCCCTCAAATGATCTTTATCCCTTCCCTCAAATGATCTTTATCCCTTCTCTCAAATGATCTTTATCCCTTCTCTCGAATGATCTAAATCCCTTCCCTCAAATGATCTAAATCCCTTCCCTCGAATGATCTAAATCCCTTCCCTCAAATGATCTTAATCCCTTCCCTCGAATGATCTAAATCCCTTATCCCTTCCCTCAAATGATCTTAATCCCTTCCCTCAGATTATCTTTATCCCTTCCCTCGAATGATCTAAATCCCTTCCCTCAAATGATCTTTATCCCTTCCCTCAAATGATCTTTATCCCTTCCCTCAAATGATCTTTATCCCTTCTCTCGAATGATCTAAATCCCTTCCCTCAAATGATCTAAATTCCTTCCCTCGAATGATCTAAATCCCTTCCCTCAAATGATCTTAATCCCTTCCCTCGAATGATCTAAATCCCTTATCCCTTCCCTCGAATGATCTAAATCCCTTCCCTCAAATGATCTAAATCCCTTCCCTCAAATGATCTAAATCCCTTCCCTCAAATGATCTAAATCCCTTCCCTCAAATGATCTTAATCCCTTCCCTCAAATTATCTTTATCCCTTCCCTTAAAGGAACACACTACCCTGCCTCAGATTGCCACGGATCCATTTCGTTAAAGTTCTTTAAATGTCATTTGTGTGTGTGTGTGTGTGTGTGTGTGTGTGTGTGTGTGTGTGTGTGTGTGTGTGTGTGTGTGTGTGTGTGTGTGTGTGTGTGAGTGTGTGTGTGTGTGTGTGTGTGTGTGTGTTTGCAAGGAAGAAAAGTCCCTCTTCCTATCCAGTATCACGCATTAGAAATACTGTTAAGTCCCGATGCTGCATTCTATCAGACTTTGGAATCATGGACAAGTTCCTTTTCTGTTCCACTATCAGATTTTGAACTGTTTGAGACAAAGAAATTCTATTCCACCGGTAGACTTTGGTAAGGCTTTTGAAATGTTTAGGGAAATCCTTTTCTGTCCCTTTTCTATTCCACCATTAACCTTTGGAAAGCTTGAAAAGTGCCTGTTCTGTTACATCAGACTTTTTGAAAGAATAAGGGAAAGTTCCATTTCTGTCCCACCATCAGTCTTTTGAAAGATGAAAAAGTCCGCTCCACTAACCGGTTTTCCAAAGAGACATTCGTTGTCTGTTCCCTCGTTTGCCTTTGACAAACTACAAACGTCTATTTTCTATTTCAGTATTTGACTTAGATCATTTACAACAGTACAGTCTTTTTTTTAGGTTTTAGCTTTGGACTTTAGTCAGACCGAACGGTCCTTTTTTTCTGCCACATTCAGACTTTGGACTTTAGTCAGACCGAACGGTCCTTTTTTCTGCCACATTCAGACTTTGGACTTTAGTCAGACCGAACGGTCCTTTTTTCTGCCACATTCAGACTTTGGACTTTAGTCAGACCGAACGGTCCTTTTTTTCTGCCACATTCAGACTTTGGACTTTAGTCAGACCGAACGGTCCTTTTTTTCTGCCACATTCAGACTTTGGACTTTAGTCAGACCGAACGGTCCTTTTTTTCTGCCACATTCAGACTTTGGACTTTAGTCAGACCGAACGGTCCTTTTTTCTGCCACATTCAGACTTTGGACTTTAGTCAGACCCAACGGTCCTTTTTTCTGCCACATTCAGACTTTCAAGAATGAAAATCCCTTGTCATCAGTTCCATCACAAAATTTTAGAAAATTGAAAAAGTCCCCTTTGATCCGTCTTTAGGTTTGGGAAGTTTGAAAAATCCCTGGTCCGTTACATCAACTCGCTTTTGAATTTTGGAAGAAAAATATCCTTATGTGTTCGACCATGAGGCTATATAAAAAAAACTGCTGAAAATACTTTTGGTCCGTTAACACTTGTTTTAAACACGACGCAATAGTTCGTTCTTTGATCTGCATTTTGGGGTTTTTCATTGAATGTACAACATCGACTCTTAAAGTCCGATCTTAATCTATGTTGGGTCTTGAAGTCAAGAGTGGCCAAGGGTTTTTCTTATTAGTTTCTTCACTTCACTGTCAACACGCTTGCTGATGATTTTGTTGGCAGTCGCATGCGAACTTTTGTCTTCTAAAACGATAGCTATCTGCTGTTACAAAGAATAGCTTTACAAATGAATCTCTCCCCAATTCCATGGCGAATATTTACATACGCAACACGATGCTTTCAATGTTCAGATTTTTCAAGTCGTCCATTTACCAAATGTTCCCAGATATGTAGCATTTCTACGGCTTTTTATTGGCGTTTTTAAGGACGAGCCGATCTTGTTGGATCGAGGCACAGTATATATTTGTTTCCAGCTGCATTGAGACAAATTGTATGCATTAAAGATTGATGAAAAATGATTTGATTGTGACTGCTGTGGCTGCTTATCTTATTTAGAAAATGGTGTGTGTTACACATTCATGTTTTACACTGAGGCGTTGCAGGGTATGTCTTATGTGATATGTGTTCCCCCTGGCATTTTTTGACAAGATAAAAATCTTACGAACGCTCAGATGAGTATCGAGGCTTGTTTGTCCCCTCTCTGTCTCTGTCTGTCTGTCTGTTTCTCTCTGTCTCTCTCTGTCTCTCTCTCTCTTTCTCTCTCTCTCTTTCTCTCTCTCTCTCTCTCTCTCTCTCTCTCTCTCTCTCTCTCTCTCTCTCTCTCTCTCTCTCTCTCTCTCTCTCTCTCTCTCTCTCTGATTAAGCGGCTGATGATCAAAACAAAAACACAAAATAGAAAACAGTCTTCCTGTTTCCTATCTTTCTCTCAGGCAAACCTGTATGAACACAAATGCACCCACGCACACGCGCACACTCACATACAAGTGCGCACACGCTGACACTCATGCATGCATAGCCTTTACAAGAACAAGACATCTGAAAAAGCTCCGCTTGGTAAAAAAAAATGCACAAAAACAATACTAAGATACAGAAAGTGCCAGTGAATCGAGTCGACCCCCCCCCTCTCTTCAAAATAAACATGGAAGCGAAGAGTCATTCACTGTGAAAGTTCTTCATGGATAAAACAAAAATATTCCCTCAATCATTGCACGAGAGTGTATTTGATCAATGACTGCTAAACTCATTCCCGCTCTCGTTTGCTCCGGTTGCCTAGCAACCTGATGGGAAAACACAAGTGGAAAAATTGTCCAGGGCATAACAATCGAAATGGCAAAAATGGTTGTCCTGTCCAAAAACTCGTTTGTGCCGCACAGGCACTTGACGACACCGTCAGCGTGCTTTCTGTTTAAATTAAATTGTTAAGATGGCACAATCTACCCAAATCTTCGTTCAACGTGGTTATAAAATTACACATAATTGTAATTACCTATTTTCTTTATGAAAATTGGCATACCTGTGTGAAAATGAATGTTCTTTTTCATGGATTTGTTAGAAAGTGCTTTAACTGTAATGTATGTGCAGAACATTAATTATCTAACCAAATACAGGTTTTAAAAGGTGTCAAAAGTTCCTACACTTTTTTTTTACTATATTGACAACACTTCTAGCATAATGTTTTTGATATTTGGTAGTCATGATAAACAATGTAGTAGCTGGCTTCTGAACCTCCAGATTTGATATTGCTTTAGTTTTCTTGAAATTATGAGTTTTTGTTCTTTGCAAATATATTTCAAAAATCAGTTTTTCAGAACAAAAAAATTCATAATTAGCTTTTAAGTCTGTTGCATTTACCGTTTGAAAACCTCACCGACTGCAAAGGAAAATATTCTCCTAGCAGCTTAGATGGAGATACTAATAAGGTCTGCCGTTGAAAATTAGCATTTCAGACGAGTTAAATATACCAACGGCCGACTTTAGGTTTGTTTATTTGTTTTGTAAGTTTACTTGTTTGTTTGTGTCTTTATTTCTTTATTTGTTTTAATTTGAAATGCAAATATGTGTGCAGGTTGTTCACTCACGAACAGCTTCATACCCGCATTTCTTCACAATTCTTTTCATTGAGGCCTCATATAAATATTGGATAAATGTCACTTTTGTTTCTCATGGCCCCGGCCAATCCCAACTCCATCTCCTCAACAAAGAAACATGGAAACGAAAAGTCACCCACTGTGAAAGTTCAGTCGTTGATGACACAACCATTTGTCGAGGGTAGCGTAGGCACCCGGTCTGCTCCCCGCCTAAAAAAGGCCAGTGCCGTTCCGTCTTCGAGGGACTGCGTGGGTTTCATTTCGGAGTTTTCCTTCTCCTAGACGAGTTTCCTTCCATGGATGATGAGCCTCCTCTACCCTCGTTTTGAATTCAGAGTGGTCTTCTCTTAGGATAGCTGCCTGCCAGGGTTGACGAGCCTATCCTGCCCGGCTATTTGACCCATAGCTGGAGGTTGGTTCGTGGGCACCTGGGCGTTTCCACACACCGGTGGGCCCGCATGCCGCACGTCTAGGGGCCAACCTCCTCCGAGTCCTTGTAGTCTAGTAGTTTACGCCTGTCGCCGCGATGGAGGCACTACATAGGGCTTGTTGTGGAGAGGTTATTGTACTGGCAGGAGAGACTGACGCATTCTGCTCTCTTTTCGCATTGTCCTAAAAAGGACAGACGGTGATAGCCAGCAGTGAGGGCTGAAAGCGAGAAGTGACAAGCACAAGACACTTCGCCAACACACTAGACACGTCACACAACCGTTTGGCAGGCTGAAAGTTCAGTGAAAGGTAATTGAAACTCTTATATCTCCTCCTAGCTCAAGGCTTTGTAACAAAAAATGTTTCAATAAATTTCATTATTATTTCCAATATACCCGTTTTCAAGCGCCTCTTTCCGAAGAAGTCAGAGGAGGTCACTGCACCGAGTCGAGGGGAGGGGGGGGGGGGTAGGGGAAACAATCAATTTGCTTTGGTTCCCGGATGACCCCACTACCCCATCGTGTGACCGGCTTTCACACAAATCTAAAGTGCCTTGACAGAGAGACGAAAATGAGCACGTTGCACTCTGCTCTGTGTGGCGGCGGAACACCCCCGATTTCACGTGCTGCAAAGTGTCGGTTGTCTTGTGCCACGCTGTCTATACTCCTGCGTCGCAAGAAACAACGGCCAACGTGGGATGGGACACATCAAAGAGCACGGTCGGAGTGCTTTGGAAATTGTTAGTTGTTCTTCCAACCCCATGACAAAAATATGACACTTTCAGCATTGGGTTTTTGTGCTAGATTGATATTTTTGTTTTTTGTTTTATGTATATCGACGTTGCAGTACCGGAACAAACGATCCAAATTTAATTGTGATTTTGTATTCAAATGCGTGTTTTGCTGTTACTTTTGACAAGTACGGTAATTCAAAGAACATTTTTAATAACAACGCCTACTGCGACATGCATTTTGACGTGTATAAGCTGTAAAATCTGTCTACCGTCTAAGCAGATGACAAGCAGACTTCTCTGGAGACACAGCCAGTCAAACAGGGGAGACAGTTCAGAGCTAGATTAATAGCCCTTTGGAAACTGCAATGTGAATACAACGGTTCAGAGCTAACTTAATAGCCCTTGGTAACTTTCTTTCTTTATTTGGTGTTTAACATCGTTTTCAACCACGAAGGTTATATCGCGACGGCCTTTGGTAACTGTTATGTGAATACAACGGTTCAGAGCTAACTTAATAGCCCTTTGGTAACTGCTATGTCAATACAACGGTTCAGGGCTAAATTAATAGCCCTTTGGTAACTGCTATGTCAATACAACGGTTCAGAGCTAATTTAATAGCCCTTTGGTAACTGCTATGTCAATACAACGGTTCACGCTAAATTAATAGCTCTTTGGTAACTGCTATGCCAATACAACGGTTCAGGGCTAAATTAATAGCCCTTTGGTAACTGCTATGTCAATACAACGGTTCAGAGCTAACTTAATAGCCCTTTGGTAACTGCTATGTCAATACAACGGTTCAGGGCTAAATTAATAGCCCTTTGGTAACTGCTATGTCAATACAACGGTTCACGCTAAATTAATATCCCTTTGGTAACTGCTATGTCAATACAACGGTTCACGCTAAATTAATAGCTCTTTGGTAACTGCTATGTTAATACAACGGTTCACGCTAAATTAATAGCCCTTTGGTAACTGCTATGTCAATACAACGGTTCACGCTAAATTAATAGTCCTTTGGTAACTGCTATGTCAATACAACGGTTCACGCTAAATTAATAGCCCTTTGGTAACTGCTATGTCAATACAACGGTTCAGAGCTAAATCAATAGCCCTTTGGTAACTGCTATGTCAATACAACGGTTCACAAGAGGATACCAAGAGACTACATCAGTCGGACCCCATCAGGGCGGGGATGTAGCTCAGTCGGTAGCGCGCTGGATTTGTATCCAGTTGGCCGCTGTCAGCGTGAGTTCGTCCCCACGTTCGGCGAGAGATTTATTTCTCAAAGTCAACTTTGTGTGCAGACTCTCCTCGGTGTCCGAACACCCCCGTGTGTACACGCAAGCACAAGACCAAGTGCGCACGAAAAAGATCCTGTAATCCATGTCAGAGTTCGGTGGGTTATAGAAACACGAAAATACCCAGCATGCTTCCTCCGAAAACGGCGTATGGCTGCCTAAATGGCAGGGTAAAAAACGGTCATACACGTAAAATTCCACTCGTGCAAAAAACACGAGTGTACGTGGGAGTTTCAGCCCACGAACGCAGAAGAAGAAGAAGAAGAAGGACCCATCAAAACCAGTTCTTCACAATTGACAGGTGTCTAACCGGCGACGTTGGAGAAACGCATGCTCCTCGAGCGATCATCGGCACTGAGACAACTCTGTCAGTGCAGAGGCTGCTGTAAAGGTAGACTACTGCGTCAACCTTTCACAACTGCTTTGAATCAGTCAGCAAAGTAACACATGTTACCTGGTTAAGCCCTATAGCCAAAACAATTTCTAAAATATACAGATCGTCGATAGCTTGGGTTTACTCAGTTGCTGATTAAACTTGGGGCGTAAACCTGATTTCACTCGTTATGTTCGACAACTCCTCCCTTGCCAACACAACAGGAACAGCTCTGGTCAGTATTTGGTGCAGGTACTTGATTGTCTTGAATTTCCTTAAAGACTTGAAATTCGGGATGCTGTCCCTTGGCATAGTGTGCAGTGACGGAGTTGCGCCTACTAGTTTGTTTGTTTGTTTGTTTGATTGTCTTCCTGCATGCGTTTTCGTGTTTTCCAACTCCTGAGAATGTTTCTGTGAGCTTGGGATCTTTATCGGGCGGGGATATAGCTCAGTTGGTAGCGCGCTGGATTTGTATTCAGTTGGCCGCTGTCAGCGTGAGTTCGATCCCAGGTTCGGCGGAAATTTATTTCACAGAGTCAACTTTGTGTGCAGACTCTCTTCGGTGTCCGAACCTCCCCCCGTGTACACTACATTGGGTGTGCACGTTAAAGATCCCACGATTGACAAAAGGGTCTTTCCTGGCAAAATTGCTTAGGCACAGTTAATAATTGTCTACCTATACCCGTGTGACTTGGAATAATAGGCCGTGAAATGTAAATATGCGCCGAAATGGCTGCAATCTACTGGCCGTATAAAATTTCATCTCACACAGCATCACTGCAGAGCGCCTAGAACTGTACCCACGGAATATGCGCGATATAAGACTCATTGATTGATTGATTGATTGATTGATTGATTGATTGATTATCGTGCGCATTCGCCGTGCACAAGCGGGTGTTCGGTAACAGAAGAGAGACCACACAAAGCAGA
>NC_090256.1:13639359-13766859 GCF_037325665.1 Littorina saxatilis | reverse complement strand
TAACCTACAATTCTTTTTTTTTTTATTCAGAATTTGTTGTTCGCAGTTGTTATTGGATTTTATTTTCACTTTTGTGTTGTTACAGGCACAGACCTTCCTGTGTTAACTATTCGGTTCACCATCTCAGACCTGCCCAGGCTTTTTTGTCGGACAAGGCTATCCCACCAGGTGTTTTTGTCGGACAAGGCTATCCCACCAGGTGTTTTTGTCGGACAAGGCTATCCCACCAGGTGTTTTTGTCGGACAAGGCTATCCCACCAGGTGTTTTTGTCGGACAAGGCTATCCCACCAGGTGTTTTTGTCGGACAAGGCTATCCCACCAGGTGTTTTTGTCGGACAAGGCTATCCCACCAGGTGTTTTTGTCGGACAAGGCTATCCCACCAGGTGTTTTTGTCGGACAAGGCTATCCCACCAGGTGTTTTTGTTTAGAAATAAGTTCATTAACAAATTCCCACTTTGCACAGAAATCAATCAGGATGTTGATTGTGGGTATACGTCCAAGTGGAGGGCTGGCCTTATAAAAGGCCAAAGTAGGTAGAAGTGTTTTCACGGGAACGACGGTGCCTTTACTAGTTACAGCTTGCAAAATACAATGGAATCTCAAATAAATCAAGCCTGCTAATTGTTCAATCACTGCCACAAAATAGCATCAGACTCTTCATCTAAATGTATTTGCATTACCTTGACAAACTCAGAGGAAGGGATCAAAACGTGACGCCCTTGTGTACAGTATATCTCGTCATCGAAAACACGCCAAACTATCCACACTATCATGGCGGAAGCTACTGGGAGTAGTTCGGCAGCCGACTGTAATCTTATCCCCCGGATACGATTTTTAACTTTTTAAAAGAGATCAAGATTTTTTAACAAGATTTGAAGTACAAAATGTGAAAGTGATGAAGTTTTAGAACCTTCTTTTTACAGCAATAGACCTGATTGTAAATAGTTTTAGCAGGGCATTTACCATGTGAACTGAAAAAGGAAACACACTGGCATCGGTCTCCAATAGCAGTGACTGCTGAAGAGACGATGAACAATACTAACCAACCAACCAACCAACCAACCAACCAACCAACCATTTTCAATTTACCGAACAACAATCCACAAACATTAGCATACAGTCAAACAGCGAAAGAAGAGGTTGTATGGATTATGCTGAAGCTCATCAGAACAGAACGTCTTTGGTTTACTATAAGGGAAAAAAATACTTGTAAAAGGCACTATTCAATATTGAGTCCTTGGTTTACAAATGGACTATAATGTACTTGTATGTTTAAGACACTATTCAATATTGAATATGCTGAAGTTCTTTAAAACAGGACCTGCTTGGTTTGCTTGTTTGTTTGTTTGTTTGCTTAACGCCCAGCCGACCACGAAGGGCCATATCAGGGCGGTGCTGCTTTGACATTTAACGTGCGCCACACACAAGACAGAAGTCGCAGCACAGGCTTCATGTCTCACCCAGTCACATTATTCTGACACCGGACCAACCAGTCCTAGCACTAACCCCATAATGCCAGACGGAGCAGCCACTAGATTGCCAATTTTAAAGTCTTAGGTATGACCCGGCCGGGGTTCGAACCCACGACCTCCCGATCACGGGGGGACGCCTTACCACTGGGCCAACCGTGCCGGTGGTCCTGCTTGGTTTACTAATGGACTAAAATGTACTTGTAAAAGGCAATGTTTACTCCTGAGTCCTTGGTTTACTAATGGACTCAAAATACACTTGTATAAGGCACTATTCAATATTGAATATGCTGAAGTTCTTCAAAACAGGGCCTTCTTGGTTTACTAATGGACTAACATTAACTGGTATGAGCACTATCATAGTTCAATATTAGTTTTGCTGAAGTTATTCAAAACAGGACCTCCTTGGTTGTTAATTGACTAAAATGTACTTGTAAAATGCACAATATGGAGTCCTTGGTTTACTAATGGACTAAAATATTACTGCATTAAACATTATTGATTACGCTAAAGTTCATCAGAAACGACATCTCTGTTACATTTTTTATTGCGAATTGGTTGCTGAAAATCGGCATACAAACTAACCGTCTAAACGTGAAAAATAGGCTGAATTTTGTACTTGAATTATCTGTTTATTATCACAATCCGAAACAGACTACTTACGTACAATTAGAGAGAGAGAAAAATGAATGACAGCCCAACATAAAAGTTACCCGGGCCGCCGAGAAAAATGAAGGATAATGCAAGATCGGCTGACAACGCGGAAGGTCATTTTCATTGACAGGAGGGACCTGGGAGGAAAAAAAGTCCCAAATGACGAAGGATACCAAATACAATAACAGACAGCCGGATGGTAAGTATCCAAAAATACCAACCGAACTCCAACGCTGAAGAAGAAATCGGATAAATACAGCGCAAAATGCCAGAAGGTCAGTCACAATCAAGGCGGGTAAATTACAGAACAGGACGTCAAATACCATTAGACCAATCGCACAACCCTGGCCGAAGCCCCAAGCACCGAGCTGCAGGAAATGGAAGTCTACTCCTGCAGATGAAAAACGGCTGCCCGATTCGACTCTCAAGGAAGGCAGCAGCAAATGAAATTTGTAAGAGCCCGATGAAGGAAGACAGTTGATTGAAAGCTGGATGGTGTAGATGGCGTTTTATTGAGTGTGAACTTGAACACACCTTGTGAAATGCTGCTTTTTTGCTTCCGTGTGTTGAGGGTGGGTGAGAGAGGGAGAGAGAGAGAGAGGGGGTGAGGGTGTAATTACCGGTGTCTTCTCTGGGATGGCGTTTGTCGAGTGTGAACTTGAACACAGCTTATGAAATGCTGCTTGTTTGCTTCCGTGTGTTTGTCTGGGACAGGGGTGGGTGAGAGAGAGAGAGAGAGAGAGAGAGAGAGAGAGAGAGAGAGAGAGAGAGAGAGAGAGAGAGAGAGAGAGAGAGAGAGGGGGGGGGAGAGAGATATATAATATATATATATATATATATATTATATATATATATATAAAGAGAGAAGGAGAGAAAGAGAGAGTGTGTGTGTGTGTGTGTGTGTGTATGTGTGTCACTGCCTTGTAATTAACCGCTGTCTTTTCTGGAATGGCGTTTATTGAGTGTGAACTTGAACACACCTTGTGAAATGCTGCTTGTTTACTTCCGTGTGTTTGTCTGGGGAGAGGGTGGGTGAGAGAGGGAGACGGAGGAAGAGAAAGTGAGATAAAGAGAGAGAGAGAGAGAGAGAGAGAGAGAGAGAGAGAGAGAGAGAGAGAGAGAGAGAGAGAGAGAGAGAGAGAGAGAGAGAGTATGTGTGTGTGTGTGTGTGCGCTCGCGCCGCTTGTGTGTGTGTTCCTCTGAAACTCCGATCCATGACCCTACACATACACACACACACAGTCTAATGTATCCCCCCACACACACACACACACACCCATCCCTCTCTCCAACATATCCTACAACCACCCCACTGCCTTTCTTCTCTCAAGATTTTCAGCGGATCAATGACCTCTTCCAGGCTCATAAATCACACAAGTCATGTCACACTTGTTGCCCGCCGCGCGACCCTCCCCCCAACATTGAACAACCCCCACCAGAGGACACACCCTCTGCCACGGGGGAAAAAACAACATTTTGAAAGAGTAAATCAAGGATAGGAACCAAGTCGCGTGAAGCGATATCAACACATTTAGTAGGTCTGTAGGCCCGACACAAAAAGATCATCACTGAAAACCAGTCATCACCGAGAATACATGTAATAAGGCTTGGCTAGCCGAAACCCGAAGACCAACACGAGTTGCATAGTCTCCACAATGTATGCCAACGTAGTACGGTAATTTGCATATGCCGATATTCTTTAGTTCCGAGCCCATTTTTTGAGTAAACATGACAAATCTATACATTTTTGGATTCGGGAAATTGTAAGGAATACAATGCCATCATTTTTGAATGTATTTATGGAATTTAAATGTTAATAACAAAGATTAGAACTTTAATAAAGAAGCGCATTAATTATTTTTTTAAGATTCCAAGCTTAAATGCAGTGCCATAGTCCGGACTGAGCCAAAGATTGCTTGACTAAAATTTCATCATCATCATCATCATCATCATCATCATCATCATCATCATCATCATCATCATCATCTAGATTCTATCTGAAAATGTGTATTCAAAAATTGATTAAATGTAAAAAGTGCTAGTCTTTCGGATGAGACGAAAAACCGAGGTCCCTTCGTGTACACTACATTGGGGTGTGCACGTTAAAGATCCCATGATTGACAAAAGGGTCTTTCCTGGCAAAATTGCATAGGCATAGATAAAAATGTCCACCATATACCCGTTTGACTTGGAATAAAGGCCGTGAAAGGTGAATGCTCGCCTAATAGGCTACTGAGCTTTACTGGCCGATGTGAATGCGTTATATATTGTGTGTAAAAAATTTCTGTTTGTCTGTCTGTCTGTAAAAAATTCCATTTCAAACGGCAGAAATTAATATGTAAGCGCCTAGGGCTATATCTAGATTAGGCGCATACAAATGATCACAATAATAATAATAATAATAATAAATCGGGCACAATATATTTAGGATGAAGAGAGAGAGAGAGAGAGAGAGAGAGAGAGAGAGAGAGAGAGAGAGAGAGAGAGAGAGAGAGAGAGAGAGAGAGAGAGAGAGAGAGAGAGAGAGAGAGAGAGAGAGAGAGAGAGAGAGAGAGAGAGAGAGAGAGAGAGAGAGAGAGAGAGAAATGTGTTCAGGAAGAAAACCCAGACACAGAAAATAAAAGTATATTGTGAACAGTCCAAATGCCATCCTTGGCAGTGATTTTTACGCCTCAAGAGAAAATGCAATTTCTTCCCAAAATGAAAGACAAATCCCCAACCTTATTAGTTGAAATACAATTCCTCCCTTCTTTTTATTGATTTTGCATAACCATTCTCTCTACAAGCCCCCCCCCCCCCCCCCCCACCCCATCTCTCTCTCTCTCTTTTTCTCTGAAAAGATTTCAACCATATGTAAAAAAAATATGTTAAGAATGGTCAGTTTGAATGTGTACATTTTTGATAACATACAAAAAGCCATAAAACTTATTGTTGTTGTTTTTAGAAAGGGACATGCAACAGTTTAAATGTGCACACACTCACTTCAACTTTCAGACTTTTTGCAACAGTGAACACACACTGGCATAAATGTACACACACACACACACACACACTTCAACTGTCAGAATGTTTGCAACACACGCACTGAATTAAATGTGCACACATGTGCCAACACACACACACATACTCCAACTATCAGACTTTGCAACACGCACGCACGGACATAAATGTGCGCACACACCACGTGCACACACCACTTGCACACACGAACTCCACACTTGAACACACCAGCCAATGCAGAGACTTTTTGCAAACTGTATTTTGTGCACTTGACATGAGCCTGTCCAGTGGAGAGAGCAGCACTGTAGTTTGTATCAGACAACAAGTGTCTTCACACACTTAATAAGGAAGGAAGGAAGTAAATTCATAGTCATAGTAACCCATAGAGTGATAGCTCACTGTGGAGAAAGTGGACCCCATACAGTGAAATCACTCCTTTACGACCCTTCACTTTAAGTTTAACACTCCCTCCATATAAAGTCCTCGTTTTTCTCAATCTCAGACTCTCCCTACATACCCTCTGTTTAACAACCCTTCACTTTAACACTACCTCTATATAAAGACCTTGTTCTCACTCTTAGACTATCCCTCCATACCCTCTGTTTAACGACCCTTCACAGGGATCGCGTTTACGCACGATTTTTGCGTATTTGACGCATTTTAAAAGTCGCTGACGCGCTTTTTTCGCCGCGCCGCGTAAGCCATACGCAAAAATATTGTAACTTTTTCTTGTCTTCACGCAGCGCTTTTGCTCTGACTTAATAATCACCCGATCCTGAAACTGACTATAGGGCTCGAGAAGTGACGACACACATGAAATCTGCGCGTCAAAACTAAAGTCCGTTTCTTTTTGCATCGAAGTATCGCAAACGAACGTAACGAGGGTATTACCAGATAATGTCTTGTCGGATAATGAAACAGACATTAGCTGCTCTCCCATCTCGCGCTTCCAAAAGGCGGAAAGTGTGTCTAGTCGTATTAGAGCGGGAAACAAACTCGCAAGGCCCGAAGGTTGGAGACAGCAGGGGTGTTATTCGACAGGCGTGCGCGGAATTCGACAGGAAAACTCGCCGTATTTAGGTAAGGAGTGTCTTTAAGTCTTTCGTGCGTGTTTTGTTTGTGTCTGTACGTGTTTTCGTAGTACGCAAAAATATTGGTCCGTGACGCGTTTTTTTCGTTTCGTTGCGTATGACTTACGCGTTTTTTAAAAAGCTAGCGCGATCCCTGCCTTCACTTTAAGACTACCTCTAGATAAATACCTCATTTTTCTCACTCTAAGACTATCCCTCTATATTGTCACTAAATTTACCCAAGACCTCAGTTTTTCAGTCTCTGCCTTCAGTGTCTGTGTCACCAACTAAATTTACCCAAGACCTCAGTTTTTCAGTCTCTGCCTTCAGTGTCTGTGTCACCAACTAAATTTACCCAAGACCTCAGTTTTTCAGTCTCTGCCTTCAGTGTCTGTGTCACCAACTAAATTTACCCAAGACCTCAGTTTTTCAGTCTCTGCCTTCAGTGTCTGTGTCACCAACTAAATTTACCCAAGACCTCAGTTGTTCAGTCTCTGCCTTCAGTGTCTGTGTCACCAACTAAATTTACCTCGGTTTGAAGACTCCCTGTCTGTGGAGACTCGATTTTTTCCTCCGAATGTTGAAGGTTTTAAATTAGAGGTATGTTGTATCGCTGTACAGTCAATCTCCTCTTTGGAGACCTCCAATAATCTTGGGAAAAAAATCAGGTCTTCAAAAGGAGGCCGTCTTAAAATGGAGGTAATTTCTTTCTTTCTTTATTTGGTGTTTAACGTCGTTTTCAACCACGAAGGTTATATCGCGACAGGGTAAGGGGGGGAGATGGGATAGAGCCACTTGCCAATTGTTTCTTGTTCACAAAAGCACTGATCAAAAATTTGCTCCAGGGGCTTGCAACGTAGTACAATATATTACCTTACTGGGAGAATGCAAGGACTTAACATTTTTTACATTCTGCTTGACTAGAATCTTTACAAAAATTGACTATATTCCATACAAGAAACACTTAACAAGGGTAAAAGGAGAAACAGAATCCGTTAGTCGTCTCTTACGACATGCTGGGGAGCATCGGGTAAATTCTTCCCCCTAACCCGCGGGGGGTCAATGGAGGTAATGTTACAAAGGTTTCAAACAGAAACCCTGAAAAAACAAGGTCTTTAAAAGAGGAGAGGTCTTAAACTGTGGGTCACAAAGGAGGTTCCACTGTAAAAGAGCATGATAATACGGACAGGATACACAGAAGAAGCACTGGTCAGTGTGGACCAGACCATGTCCACTCTGAGCCCACACAGTGTCCCTGATCGCCCTTCTTTGGTCAAGGAGGCTCAGGGTACCTGTGTATCATCATTGTCTGGTGTCGTATTATGCTAACGAGTCGCAGGAATTCTTATTAGCACTCAAAACTTTGCACATTCTCTAACTGCTTGTCATCAGCAGGCAGGTGATCAATTGAAAAATGTCTGTTTGTATCCATAGCCAGACAAAAAAAGTTGTTTTGTATTGTATTTTACATGTATGAACTTTAAGCACAGGTTTTATTTTTCCTTCTTTCCTCAGCGGGAAAAGGCAAATTGGTTGAACACAGGGTTGACATATTTTTTCCCTCTATCTTACATTTTCAGGGATGAACAGTCTTGTAAAGTTGTATGCTTTTTTTTTTATCAGTAATTTAAACAGCTCCCCAGCAGTACCAAGTTTACAAAGCAGGAGAAATTATGTATACAGTGTAAATAAAAGATAGCAGTCTTCACAACATTACAATTATATGCGCACGTACAGTAAACTTCAAGCAGAATTTTTTTTATCCAAGTCAACACGATTTTGTGTGCTTGTTAACATGTGACATCACCAGAAAGTCAGCACCTTCAGCACGGCAGACATTTGTTATCCAAGCAGAAATATCCGAGATGGAGAGAGTCCAATCAAAAACAGCAACAAAATTAATTATGTAGTAACTAGTACTTGTGAAGACAATAGCCACAGCTTTAAGTGAGAAATGACACTTTTTTTCTTCTTTTTTTTTTTAGAAAAATGTGCAAAGTTTTGAGTGCCTAGCAATCCACATAAATATTCATACATAACAAAAAGTCACAATCAAATCATACTCACGATTTTTTTTTTCTTTCTACACATAATTTTCACTAGCAAAAACCATGATCAACTTACACGATGACCAAATCATACGTCCTGTCAATGTTTCCTTTAAAAGATCTGTGGTGATGTTTTGCAGAACATGATACCTAGAGTGATGAAAACAGCTGCATCATCGGTGTAATATGGCAAGTTACGGATTGAAGAACACGTAAATACAGTGGAGCCCCCTATTAACACCTCTTTCTTTCTTTCTTTATTTAGTGTTTAACGTCGTTTTCAACCACGAAGGTTATATCGCGACAGGAGAAAGGGGGGAGATGGGATAGAGCCACTTGTCAATTGTTTCTTGTTCACAAAAGCACTAATCAAAAATTTGCTCCAGGGGCTTGCAAGGTAGTACAATATATTACCTTACTGGGAGAATGCAAGTCTCCAGTACAAAGGACTTAACATTTCTTACATACTGCTTGACTAAAATCTTTACAAACATTGACTATATTCTATACAAGAAACATTTAACAAGGGTAAAAGGAGAAACAGAATCCGTTAGTCGCCTGTTTGTTTGTTTATTTGTTGCTTAACGTCCAGCCGACTACGCAGAGCCATATCAGGACGAGGAAGGGGGGGATGAAGGGGGCCACTTGTCAAGCGATTCCTGTTTACAAATGCACCAACCCATTACTTGTGTCCCAGCAGGCCCCAGTAAAACTAAATTAATACCTACTGGAAGATTACCAGTTTCCAGTATGTTAAAATAGGCTTAACCTATCTACTGCTGGACCCACATCAGAACACCAACAGATCAAACTATACATGAATCGCGAGACAAGCGGCAAGAGAAGAGATTTTTGGAAAAAATACAGGTGAATGAGCAAGAAGGCAGAAAAAAGAAAAGAATTCACGAAGAAAAAGAGAGCATGACAGGAAAGAGGAACCAAAAATCTACCTAACAGCAAACTAGAAAGCTCCTGCGGTTCCAAAAACAGGAGGGGCCTTTAATTTCATAACCGCAGTGCCCCACTGCGGGGCCGTTAGTCGCCTCTTACGACATGCTGGGGAGCATCGGGGAAATTCTTCCCCCTAACCCGCAGGGGGAAATTGGAGGGTCTTAAAAATGAGGTTCCACTGTATCCAAGTAAAATGTACAGAAGTATGTATACACGTCAGTCATACACTGATCACATGCACACTCAATTTTATCAATATAGACTGACTTGCAGTTATATAAATATATATATTTACAAATGTTTTGTACAAAAACTCCACAAGATAATTATCATCACTATGCAAAAAAAACACGTCAACA
Source organism: Littorina saxatilis (assembly GCF_037325665.1). Classification (NCBI taxonomy): domain Eukaryota; kingdom Metazoa; phylum Mollusca; class Gastropoda; order Littorinimorpha; family Littorinidae; genus Littorina; species Littorina saxatilis. Next base: position 13,757,306 of record NC_090256.1, on the reverse strand, counting down.
CAAGGCGAGACTGAAGATGAACAGGAAATAAAACAACTTTCGGCCTGAGCTGCAGGCAGGAATCACAATGATAAAGATATCCTTGTCTAAGACATCAAAATTGATTGAACCACAAAATGTTCCGCATGATTGGATTGGCCAGTACTGTAGGACTTGTTTTTCTCACATAAAACTTTCTCTCTGCAATCTTGACATTGTCTGAAAGATCACGGACATGCAGCACATACGTCTTCACAACAAAGAACAGAAACCAAACCATAATCATCCGTGTTCAAACTCGACTCCAACTTACAAACTGCTCAATGAACTAACTCACACTGCCATCTACATTTAATCGCAAACTTTTGTTCTGAAAGTATTGCCAGGCTTAACTCTCTCCCTCTCACACACAGTCCAACCTGTTACTATCACTGAGCAGTCGCCCACTTGGTTTGAATCTTAACGAGTTTTAATCGTGTCAAGAAAGCAGTCTCCAGGACCGCTAATGAACAAGAACTTTTTCTAACAAAACCCTATAAAATGCAACAGACAATGCCAACATTGCACTTGCATCTCTTTCTTACGCACACACTCAACCTCTTCACTGCCACAGTATAACAGCATTTTGGTATTGCTGTGTGCCAGGGCAAAATTTCGCTTTCTTCGGTAGGTTCACTAATCTGTTCACTGCTCGATCATTTATTGAGATATCTCTTAGATCTTTGGCATGTGTTTTGCTTATACCCTTGGCTATTATAGGATGACATGATCATTGGACTTTGTTTGTGATTGTTATAGTAAAGATTGATATAAAGACCATTTTCGTCAAAAATTACAGTTTCCGGACTTACACACACACAGTGACACACATTGCAGCACGTAAAACCACACAAAACACTGCTAAAACTGGTGTCAATCATCAGGAACTCACATTACAGCCCATAAAAGTATTCTTCTGTGTGGTAATCTATAAATCACTTCTTGTAGAGCTTCCAGAACACTGTATCGCTTGAAAACAGGTCTACGAGTTGAGGTCGGACTTTCGGCCGCCATTGTGAATGGCGAGAATGCTAACACAGTTTTCAACACGTGGTAGCAACTTTAGTAACTTATCCGAACGGTCTATGGGAAAGAACTGTGTTTAGAACCCCTACAAGTACTTGGACAATGGTTACCTCCCATTTAGTTTTCAGAAATGTCCTGAAATGTTGGTGACACAAATCCCAAAATACGGTTATGGGCGTACGACAAACCAAAAATGACCACGTATTACATACGGGGTGGGCAGTGAAGGGGTTAAAGAGGGCCGACTATTAGGGTTTAACGTCCTCTTAGACCAGTTGGCCTATTGGGACAGGTATTGGTAAAATGCTGAAGGTATGGTGTGATACTTTGACTCGAACAAGCCCGCAGTGGCTGTCTTCTTTGACACACCAGCATTGGGTTTGTCTCGTAAAGTATCGAAATATGATTATAATATGTCTTCTTCGACACACCAGCATTGGGTTTGTCTCGTAAAGTATCGAAATATGATTATAATAATCAGAGACGAGAGATGATGCATGCGTGTATTCGTGTTTTCCAAGCCCTGAGACTTAAAGAGAGAGAGATACAGACTAACGGTAGTTCCCAGATGCAGTCACCAGCGTTGTAGGTTAACCGGTTTGCATTAAATCTACCAACTTAATTTTGCATGCCAACATATTACATTTCTCTCCAAACACCCCCCCACACCCCCCCCCCCCCCCTTTATTTTTTAGTGAAGGGAGATAACTACTTTTGTCTTGCATTTGCTTTAGTAGTAGATTACTTCCCTTGATTCTCTGACCTAGACGTGCTCTAGTGCACAATGGTTATTTCAAACTTTGGGTGGAAGAATAAGGGTACTTTATTTTCATTTTCCCTGCTAAATATATAACATCTAAGCATGGTTCCCCCCCATTTGATTCAGATTATCATGGAACTCATCTATTATTACATCCGCTGCATCTACATTTTCACAAAGGAACTAAAACATCTCTTTATCTGCGAAACTACTCGAATGCACACACACAACTTCTATTCAAGAAAAAACTACAATTGATTGCATGTGCATAAATTAACTTACTTGGAGGTCAAAGAAAATGAACAATATCTGAGTTTATGCTATTACTTTTCATGACTAGTTGAGAACTGTAAAACTTCTGTGTAAAAATAAATGCTGCTGCCACTGGCCTGACAGACTTGGCTTAAAGACTGAATGTAGGGCACTGATAGTCATACAGCTAAAAAAAAACAATTATTTGTATGTCTCTTGTTAATGTTATCACACACACACACACACGTAAGCACACACACACGCAAGAAGTTTCCTCATTTCAACAACTTCTGTGTTCCAATTTCCATCTAACCCTAGTGTATACATGCTGTTGATCAATGATTAAAAATAACACCTGCTTCATAATCAAATCAAAGGAATAGAAAGTAAGCCTGTCTCTACTGACAAGAAACAAAAAATGACAAACACATTTCAAAACAACATGTTCAAGGTGCACATCATCAGGACTGACCGCTATTCAGAAACAGTGACAAAACTGACAGTCAGACACAGACACAGAGAGAGAAGAAGAGTGTATCATCCACTGGTTGACTGACAAGACTCGATGGGGTGCACGCAGAGGAAGACAGAGAGAAAGGGTGGAACATTGTGATCAAGACAAGTCTCTGAGGTTAACACACGTTCACAGTGACGCAAAATGTACAACATGGGCTTTACCTACTACACTGCCACGTACACAGTAGCGCAAACTGAAACGTGACGTCACACTTCGGATGACCGACAGAGGGGGAAGCTGCCAGGCTCTACCACCAGTCCAGCAAGGTATAAATGTACTAAATAAACACGTACAATTTGAGCATATCTTTTGTCATAGGAGGCCAGCCTACGACCACAATTCTCTCGCACTTTCAACATCACCTGACATTAAGCCTTGTTCACACTGCACACACGCTGCCATCTCTCAAACACACACACACACACACACACACACACACACACACACACACACACACACACACACACACACACACACACACACACACACACAAACTATCACCAGGTCAGGCTCAGAGTAGGAAAAACCTGTCTTACAGACAGAACAACTGATGACATCACAATGAAATGACATCATACATTTACACCGATGACATCACGATAAAATGACATCATACATTTACACTCATGGTCAGCCCGCCTTGCTAATATGTTCATGATTAATATCCATGATCGTCCTCACCAGTCCATGGTGGTAAGCGTACATCCTACTCCTACCCTTTCCTCAGTGTACAGACAAAACAACTATCAAAGTATTCACACATATCATTGTTCCAAACAAGTCTCGTGATCTCTACTGACACACTAGGGGGAAGAAAGGTAAGCCCAGCTAGGGTGGAGGGGACAGGGGGAAAGGGCGAGAGGGGAAGCGTGGGAGGGGGAAGAAAGGTAAGCCCAGCTAGGGTGGAGGGGACAGGGGGAAAGGGCGAGAGGGGAAGGGTGGGAGGGGGAAGAAAGGTAAGCCCAGCTAGGGTGGAGGGGACAGGGGGAAAGGGCGAGAGGGGAAGGGTGGGAGGGGGAAGAAAGGTAAGCCCAGCTAGGGTGGATTTTGTTTGTTTGTTTATTTGTTGCTTAACGTCCAGCCGACTACGCAGAGCCATATCAGGACGAGGAAGGGGGGGATGAAGGGGGCCACTTGTCAAGCGATTCCTGTTTACAAATGCACTAACCCATTACTTGTGTCCCAGCAGGCTTTAGTAAAACTAAATTAATACCTACTGGAAGATTACCAGTTTCCAGTATGTTAAAATAGGCTTAACCTATCTACTGCTGGACTTACATCAGAACACTAACAGATTAAACTATACATGAATCGCGAGACAAGCGGCAAGAGAAGAGATTTTTGGAAAAAATACAGGTGAATGAGCAAGAAGGCAGAAAAAAAGAAAAGAATTCATGAAGAAAAAGAGAGCATGACAGGAAAGAGGAACCAAAAATCTACCTAACAGCAAATCTACCTAACAGCAAACTAGAAAGCTCCTGCGGTTCCAAAAACAGGAGGGGCTTTTAATTTCATAACCGCAGTGCCCCACTGCGGGAAGCTAGGGTGGAGGGGACAGGGGGAAAGGGCGAGAGGGGAAGCGTGGGAGGGGGAAAAAAGTAGGCAAATGGAAGAATGCAAAGATTGGCAAGACAGCAACAACTGATTTATCTACCTAGCCTTGCAGTTTGTGGTCTCTTGAAAAAAGTATCCCCTTCTGCATTTCTAAACTTACAGTGAACTGCAATGAATGCAATTGAAACACAGGCTGCAGTTTGAAATCTCAAGTGTTTATTTCACAGAGCAGGGAGAATTTCTGAAAGTGGGTTTTGGCTTTGGCTAAAAGTATACCAGCAAACTTCTACATTTCATTTTGAGGTATCAAACCTCTTGAAAGTGCATAAGCTGCAATTTCAGACGGAACAAAACACAAGTAGATAATGTAAAATAAAGTAACACAAGAGATGCCACTTCTTTTCATTTTCTAAAATTTGTAAAAGCAATGTGATGAAAAATAAACAGGCAAAATTCACCGTCAGGACTCCAAAAGAAAACCTGACAAAGTGACATCACATACAGTTGCTCTATCCTTCTACCCCTCAAAATCTCCCCCAAACCACCCCATACAAAAGTTCTAAAAAATGTAAAAAAGAGGACTGATCAAAACATGATTCTGCTTCTATCGCTGTCACAGTATTACTATTAAAATTACTAACTAATATAGTTGCCAAGGAACATCCCGTGATCAAAAACTGTCACTGTCAGTAATGTGTTTGCCACCACAGGAGTAAATGCGAAGAGAGACAACTCTTGATCTATTTGACCTGAGGTAACACTAACAGCACCAACTCATCGCCTCACAATTATGTTCATCTCACAATGCCAGCTCATGTGGTTTTAATCTTTCATGCACTCTGATTAACTAGAACATAGATAAAATCATGATTGTAGTGATGAACAAGTGGCAATCTTTCTTTGCTGACACTGTCTGGACACAGAGGGACCTCTGTGAGTATGAGTGAGGAGTAGGAGGGAAGCGTGTGTGTGTGTGTGTGTGTGTGTGTGTGTGTGTGTGTGTGTGTGTGTGTGTGTGTGTGTGTGTGTGTGTGTGTGTGTGTGTGTGTGTGTGTGTGTGTGTGTGTGTGTGTGTGTGTGTGTGTGTGTGTGTGCAGACATGCCTGCGTACATACATATCTGCGTGCGCGTGCCTGCGTGTGTGTTTGTCTGCGTGCATACACAGGGGTGGGAGTCTCTTGTGAAGGAAAAGGAGGAAATCCCTTTTTTCTTGGGGGGTTCGGGAGCATGCCCCCCTGAATTTTTTTTAAATGGTACATTAAAATCTGTGCAATCTGGTGCATTCTGAGACTAAAATTCAACTCGTTTGTATCAGGTAAAAACGACATTCCCCCCCCCCCCCCCCCCCAAAAAAAAAAAAAAGAAAATCCCAACCAAACAAAAACCACACTTTCACACAACAATGGTAACATTGTAATGGTGCATACTTATGTAATGAACCATGTTTCCATAACCCAATACTGGCAACAATATGATCCAAGTGACGCCCCAATGCATTGAAGCTCAAAATGACAATTCGTTACGTATCAGGAGTTTTCAGACAGCACAATCTAACTCTCAAGCCTCCAGTGTTCTGTTCCATCTTCACTTCTCTCCATATCATTCAATCAACAAGTTATAGATACTGTGATGAACTGGGACGCGGAAAAAATAGATTACTCCAGCGGAATTCGTAAGTTGTGTCCGCGGAAATCCGCGGAAAAGTCCCACCCCTGATACGTGTCTGTGTGTGTTCACGCGAGAATGTGTGTGTATGATGAATGTGCTACTCTGTGTGTACGTCTTAAGTCATGAAACAAAAATAATATGAATGCATGAGTGCTAAAGACATCACTTCCCTTCCCCCCCCCCCCCCCACATTGTGCCAGCCACCACCCCTGTCCCAATACTCCAAACAAAATGAGTCCATGAAAAAATTGAATAAAATCATCATTAGTCCTATCACCCTACCACACTGCTGATTCTGATGTTGAAAGAAGAAACAAGAGGTAGTTCTGCTGTTTCCTTTTGTCCACGGACTAAACCAATAACAAACACTTTTTTGATCGTACAGAAGCAAAGAGTACACCGACACACAGAACTGCAGACTGCCATTTTTCATTTCGACAACCAGTGCCGAAATAGGACTAGAGGTTACATCAAATCACTAAATGCAAGTGGGATGAAAAATGACGTTTTCGCTCAGATACGTTCCATGCAGACACACAACTATGTACAGCTTTGAACAGTCAGCCCTCCAACTACTGACATTTGAGCACATTGTCAATCAAGTTATTATGAAACTCAATCATATATGCCATCAAAAAACAAAAAACAAAAAAGTAAAGAAAAGAAAAAGCACATACATTGCTGGATTTGGTTGTTGAACGCAGACTGACTCGCACGACAGTTGTGTAAAAACCACTCTCGATTTGCAACCTGTCCTTGCAAATAAAATCCACATCTCCATGCTTCTCACCACTCCAAGAAAACACCTGCTGGTTCCAGTTGCATACCACATCATGCACTGATTGAGGAAAGAAAACAATTCCGTAAAATTCACTTACTTAACATTTTTTTTTTAAAGTTCAGCATACTTAAAACTTTCTTTGTGTTAAAACTGGGCAGTGATGTTTTAGAACCAGGAACCTACTCTCGAGTAAAAAGGTGCCCCGACTGAGCAGACAACTGATTGAAAAATTCCAAAAAGCACAATACCAAACAATCAAAAGGGAAAATACATCTCTTCAAAGTTCAAAGTTGTCCTCACATAGAAAAAAGATCAATTATGTTTGGCAGTCCTGTTTCTCTACGCAGAAAGTCTTCTCCTATCATCAGCTGCTTGCCTGACGAGATGGTGTCCCCCTGCAACCCCGAGTCTCACCCAGACACGCTCTGTCCTAGTCTGGCACCAACGCCTCCCGAGTCTCCCAAAGGGAATACCAGGTCCAACACTGTACAGCCTGTCCATGGTACTTGTCTCGCCGAGTCTGTCAGCTGGGTCGTCTTCGCTGGGCTATTCCGTCCAGGCAGACAAAATAGCACACCACTCTGATTTGGATTCATTGACACAGTGACACACACAGGCGGTGGGTACTCCTCCAGAGGCAGACAGCATGTCAGAGTGGGGTCGGGGTGAAGGGGGCCAACTGTTTCCATCTGGTCACACACTCACACATGTGGTTTATGAGCAACGAACCAGTTTGACGCGGGTCTCCAGCCTAGCCAGCGCCACTAGTAGACGCCACGGCTGTACATGGTGGCGGGACAAAGCACGCAGCCAGTGGCGCGAGCGACGCCACAGTGGCACTGACAAAGCACTTTACAGCCTGTGCCGGTCTCTTGGTCAACGAGTGTTGGCTGCGTCCACACAGCCAGCACCAAGTTGTTGTGGTCAAGGAGCGGGGTTCAGTGGCGTCAGCCATGTGAGGCCCCTCTGATGACAGGCCGATTTCAATTACAGGACGCCTTCAGTTGTCCCTTGGTCTGTTATCATGGACCTCCCATGAAAGGCCACCTGCAATATAGGGACATGTTTGGGTGTCCTTTCATTGCAGGTAGCAGTGTAGCTGCCCCACACAGCCGGAGCATCGCCGCCCAGTCTTTGGCCTCAGCTGAGAAGGAAGGTGAGCGTCCACTAGAGCTCAGTGGTCAGTGTCCACCACAGCTGCACTCAGCACACACACACACAGCTGACCCGCAGGGAAGGAGGGGGGAGGAGGGAGGGGGAGTGAGCGAGCGGTACGCCCGTCGCTTCCGGTCACCCATGTTTTCTCAGCCCAGGTCGTGCGTTACTGGTGTTGTGAGTGGGCTGTCAGAGGACCGGTCAAACCGACGCTCTGCCTGCACCCTCCCGCCTCTCTGACTGTTGCCTGCGTAGCATGCACCATGCCTAGGAACTGGAGTTGGCTTCATCAGTCTGAAACAACAATAAGTTCACTTTAGCCTCAGACTACATTAAAATGCTGGACCCACTTTTCAGACCCCCCAATTTAAGACTCCCCATTTTAGTTTCAAACTACATTTAAGTGTTGTAGGAGCTGAGGGTAATACATTACACTCCAAACACCATTCTCCAGTGTAGAAGATTTTGCATCCAACACTCCTGTGCTCATAAGGCATTTGCCAACAGTACTGAACTGTTCTCGGAACTCATTTCAACTGTTTATTTGTATTTTCTTTTACGCTTAAAAAGCATACATGTAAATAACGTTAATTTCTCCCAGATTTGACAATAAATACTTCAGGCCTGGGAATGAGTAAAAGTGGTTTGGGCGTACTGACGGGAAAATGTTGCGTTTTAAGCATTTTTAAGGGCACACGGAGGCTCTTTTCTTACACAATTAGAAAACGACTTTGTCGTATTTACGACGAAAGGTGTATCATTCCCAGGCCTGATACTTGAAAAACATGTGTGTCTGACAGTCCGACCCTGACGCTGAATGTCTTTTGGAAACTCTTGTGTAAAATGTCCCAGTGGTAGCTCCCCCACTACGATGAAGGCTGTATCTACCTTGTGTAAAATGTCCCAGTGGTAGCTCCCCCACTACGATGAAGGCTGTATCTACCTTGTGTAAAATGTCCCAGTGGTAGCTCCCCCACTACGATGAAGGCTGTATCTACCTTGTGTAAAATGTCCCAGTGGTAGCTCCCCCACTACGATGAAGGCTGTATCTACCTTGTGTAAAATGTTCCAGTGGTAGCTCCCCCACTACGATGAAGGCTGTATCTACCTTGTGTAAAATGTCCCAGTGGTAGCTCCCCCACTACGATGAAGGCTGTATCTACCTTGTGTAAAATGTCCCAGTGGTAGCTCCCCCACTACGATGAAGGCTGTATCTACCTTGTGTAAAATGTCCCAGTGGTAGCTCCCCCACTACGAGGAAGGCTGTATCTACCTTGTGTAAAATGTCCCAGTGGTAGCTCCCCCACTACGATGAAGGCTGTATCTACCTTGTGTAAAATGTCCCAGTGGTAGCTCCCCCACTACGAGGAAGGCTGTATCTACCTTGTGTAAAATGTCCCAGTGGTAGCTCCCCCACTACGAGGAAGGCTGTATCTACCTTGTGTAAAATGTCCCAGTGGTAGCTCCTCCACTACGATGAAGGCTGTATCTACCTTGTGTAAAATGTCCCAGTGGTAGCTCCCCCACTACGATGAAGGCTGTATCTACCTTGTGTAAAATGTCCCAGTGGTAGCTCCCCCACTACGATGAAGGCTGTATCTACCTTGTGTAAAATGTCCCAGTGGTAGCTCCCCCACTACAAGGAAGGCTGTATCTACCTTGTGTAAAATGTCCCAGTGGTAGCTCCCACACTACAAGGAAGGCTGTATCTACCTTGTGTAAAATGTCCCAGTGGTAGCTCCCCCACTACGATGAAGGCTGTATCTACCTTGTGTAAAATGTCCCAGTGGTAGCTCCCCCACTACGATGAAGGCTGTATCTACCTTGTGTAAAATGTCCCAGTGGTAGCTCCCCCACTACGATGAAGGCTGTATCTACCTTGTGTAAAATGTCCCAGTGGTAGCTCCCCCACTACGAGGAAGGCTGTATCTACCTTGTGTAAAATGTCCCAGTGGTAGCTCCTCCACTACGATGAAGGCTGTATCTACCTTGTGTAAAATGTCCCAGTGGTAGCTCCCCCACTACAAGGAAGGCTGTATCTACCTTGTGTAAAATGTCCCAGTGGTAGCTCCCCCACTACGATGAAGGCTGTATCTACCTTGTGTAAAATGTCCCAGTGGTAGCTCCCCCACTACGATGAAGGCTGTATCTACCTTGTGTAAAATGTCCCAGTGGTAGCTCCCCCACTACGATGAAGGCTGTATCTACCTTGTGTAAAATGTCCCAGTGGTAGCTCCCCCACTACGATGAAGGCTGTATCTACCTTGTGTAAAATGTCCCAGTGGTAGCTCCCCCACTACGATGAAGGCTGTATCTACCTTGTGTAAAATGTCCCAGTGGTAGCTCCCCCACTACGATGAAGGCTGTATCTACCTTGTGTAAAATGTCCCAGTGGTAGCTCCCCCACTACGATGAAGGCTGTATCTACCTTGTGTAAAATGTCCCAGTGGTAGCTCCCCCACTACAAGGAAGGCTGTATCTACCTTGTGTAAAATGTCCCAGTGGTAGCTCCCCCACTACGATGAAGGCTGTATCTACCTTGTGTAAAATGTTCCAGTGGTAGCTCCCCCACTACGATGAAGGCTGTATCTACCTTGTGTAAAATGTCCCAGTGGTAGCTCCCCCACTACGATGAAGGCTGTATCTACCTTGTGTGAAATGTCCCAGTGGTAGCCCCCCCACTACGATGAAGGCTGTATCTACCTTGTGTGAAATGTCCCAGTGGTAGCTCCCCCACTACGATGAAGGCTGTATCTACCTTGTGTAAAATGTCCCAGTGGTAGCTCCCCCACTACGATGAAGGCTGTATCTACCTTGTGTAAAATGTCCCAGTGGTAGCTCCCCCACTACGATGAAGGCTGTATCTACCTTGTGTAAAATGTCCCAGTGGTAGCTCCCCCACTACGATGAAGGCTGTATCTACCTTGTGTAAAATGTCCCAGTGGTAGCTCCCCCACTACAAGGAAGGCTGTATCTACCTTGTGTAAAATGTTCCAGTGGTAGCTCCCCCACTACGATGAAGGCTGTATCTACCTTGTGTAAAATGTCCCAGTGGTAGCTCCCCCACTACGAGGAAGGCTGTATCTACCTTGTGTAAAATGTTCCAGTGGTAGCTCCCCCACTACGATGAAGGCTGTATCTACCTTGTGTAAAATGTCCCAGTGGTAGCTCCCCCACTACAAGGAAGGCTGTATCTACCTTGTGTAAAATGTCCCAGTGGTAGCTCCCCCACTACGATGAAGGCTGTATCTACCTTGTGTAAAATGTCCCAGTGGTAGCTCCCCCACTACAAGGAAGGCTGTATCTACCTTGTGTAAAATGTCCCAGTGGTAGCTCCCCCACTACAAGGAAGGCTGTATCTACCTTGTGTAAAATGTCCCAGTGGTAGCTCCCCCACTACAAGGAAGGCTGTATCTACCTTGTGTAAAATGTCCCAGTGGTAGCTCCCCCACTACGATGAAGGCTGTATCTACCTTGTGTAAAATGTCCCAGTGGTAGCTCCCCCACTACGATGAAGGCTGTATCTACCTTGTGTAAAATGTCCCAGTGGTAGCTCCCCCACTACAAGGAAGGCTGTATCTACCTTGTGTAAAATGTCCCAGTGGTAGCTCCCACACTACAAGGAAGGCTGTATCTACCTTGTGTAAAATGTCCCAGTGGTAGCTCCCACACTACGATGAAGGCTGTATCTACCTTGTGTAAAATGTCCCAGTGGTAGCTCCCACACTACAAGGAAGGCTGTATCTACCTTGTGTAAAATGTCCCAGTGGTAGCTCCCACACTACGATGAAGGCTGTATCTACCTTGTGTGAAATGTCCCAGTGGTAGCTCCCCCACTACGATGAAGGCTGTATCTACCTTGTGTAAAATGTTCCAGTGGTAGCTCCCCCACTACGATGAAGGCTGTATCTACCTTGTGTAAAATGTTCCAGTGGTAGCTCCCCCACTACGATGAAGGCTGTATCTACCTTGTGTAAAATGTCCCAGTGGTAGCTCCCCCACTACGATGAAGGCTGTATCTACCTTGTGTAAAATGTCCCAGTGGTAGCTCCCCCACTACGATGAAGGCTGTATCTACCTTGTGAAATCCAACCAAGTGGTTGTGTATTATATAATAATAATAATAACGGGCATTTATAAAGCGCCTTATCAGAAGTTCAAAGCGCGTGACAACAATACATGTATACAAAAATCATACAATCACTGTCAGATTCAAACAACACATCATGCACATCTCACATCCCCAGACTCTATACTAAGGAACTATCCGTAGTGTTGTTGGAACAAGTGAGTTTTCAAATTGGACTTAAAAGATGAAATGGATGGAGAGTGACGTAATTGAAAGGGGAGTGAATTCCATAACTGAGGTCCATAATACGAAAATGTGCGGAAGCCATGAGCCTTGCGTTTAAAGCGACCTTGACAGAGAAGTCGAGCATCATCAGAAGAACGAAGGGTGCGAGAGGGAGTGTAGAGAGAGACCAGTTCAGAAACCAGTATACACACATTCCTTTCAACTGTAACCCCATGCCTCCTGTAGCCTACTGCAAAAACATTGCAAGACAGCTACCTGTGCAGTTATGTCCCTTTAAATGTCTGGCTCTCTCAAAACAAAAGATACCCCCCTTTCTTTTATTTCTTCGAGCTTTCAATAAAATAAAGGGAATCGCTCAAAACGCAGACACTTGATTACGAAAGTCCAGGTGGTCTAAAACTACACATCAATTCAGAAATGTCTAACTTGGTGTGGATTTCTGACACAAAACATTTTCCCACCAACCAACTAGACTTTGTATAAAAGGTTTTTTAACACACGAAGAAGAACAGAAAAAGTAGCGATACAATACAGTAAAAGTCATTTTATGGACATGGGTTATATGGAATACATTATAACTGTTGCAGGAAACACGGAAGAAAAGTGATATAACAGGGAAGCACAGATATACTAAGTGGACACATACACTCGCTTAAATGTGTGTGTGGGTCGGTATTTTGTTCCATTATTTAATGTCACTACAAGAGATTGACTACCGTATTTGACGGACTACAAGCCGCGACTTTTTTTATAAAAAAAATTGCATTGCGGCTTATAAAAAGATGCGGCTAAAACGTTACCTAAACTTGAATAGCATTCACCTAATGGAAGTCGCCGCGGATTTTCATTTCGCTTGATTAGCGATTACCCGGTACTTTATTAGCTCTCTACTTAAGATTCGGCGCTTTTCTCTTTCTTTCGCGAATCTTCGTTTGTCAACAAGTCGTCGTGACAAGATAGCGTACATAGAAACACCGGATGTATCAGGATCTCGCGCGGGCGAGATTTTTCGGGTTTTTTGTGTATCGCGATAGTTGGAGGAGCGAGGGCCATGTTGTGTTTTCGTCTGCTCGAAATGTGCGCAAAAGTCGTAAATCATCCCAAAAAAGCTTATTCCGGGCAGGACTACATGTGTGTGTTGGTTACAAATTGTGTGTGTGATATTTTTCTTCAAACTTTTTCACTTTTCTTCTTTGTTTCACTTGTTTATTCTCGGAGCCGATTTCGCCAAATACCGTACTTTCGTTTGCCTGGTTGTTTTGATTGATTGACACGATCTGATTATATTTTTTTCGACGGCGGCTAATATAGTGACGCGGCCTATACGTGGCTCATCCCAATTTTTTTGTTAAAAGTCGGGGGTGCGGCTTATAAAACGGTGCGTCTTGTAATCCGTCAAATACGGTACGCTAACTACCCTAGATTACATGAATATGAGCAGAGAAATAGGAAATTGCTCTGTGTTTTATATAGGTAAATCAGATCAAAGGCACAAGGAGGGACAGACAATATATTTTGTGAATGACACACAATACGGAGATTTCCTACATTTAGCACTAAGTTATTAAACTAGCAGCTATGATATCATGACTATTTACATAACATTTTCTCAATCGCTATTGACAAGAAAGGCAAGCGCAAGTTGCATAGTTTAACTAAATGAAATATGCTACATTTGATTAAGCTAGTAGGTTACATTTCATTGCTACAAACACACACCAGCCCTTATACTTACAGTGGCAATGAACACATCAGTCAATGCAAAATCAGTGTTCAAGACAATAAAAAGACGAAACACCTGCAGATTAACCCCTTGACTGCCTTAGGACGGGTATACCCGTCCTGCACTTGTGCATTATTTCCATGATTAGATACTAAAAACAGATTCTTGGTTGAATTTCTTTTAAAAATAACATAGGTTTTACTTTTCTACCTACTGCCAGTTTGGAGCTAGAATTTTTTGTGAATTATTACACCCCGAACTCCAATATTCCCTGGCAGTCAGGAAGTTTTGATTGGCAGCGAAAGGGTTAATGTCATGAAATCTCATGAGACTATCTATCTTGTCTTTCTTTGTCTTTTTTCTTTTAGTGCACCTTTTCAGGTTGCTTTTTTCCCTGCATTGAGGCTGATGGGAGTTTGCAGAATCCAGGCTTACACTGATGTAATGCACAATTGTCTGTTCTTTCACTGTGGGAATCCAATGACACACAAACGCACAGAAAATCTTGCAATGAAAAGCTCCCATTCCATTAACACACCCAGCTTCCCCCAACCCCCAATGTGCAAATCTCAGATGCTATGTGATACTCATAGTCTCAAGCGTCATCTTTCATTGAAAAAGAACGAAAATTAACTAGCTCAGCAGCTATTTAACTCATTCGCTGCGCAGCTAAATTTCCCCTGTGTTCCCTGCCAACGCGCGATTTAGAGCCATTTTGAAAAAAATATTAAAAATCAACAACACAAGATAACCTTACATACCTTATGTTTTTGCAAAGTTTGAAACTTACTCTTTTAGAAAATATATGAAACATTTGAAAGTACATACCTTTTGTTGTCTTCATATCCACGCAAAATATCCAATTTGAAGCAAAACAAAAAAACTTTCTACGTCATGGGTTCATCATACACAATGTCATGATCGACACTTGCATTGCCCGAATCATCACCCAAATGATCGTCCATTGGCACAAAATCGTCACCAGAATCTAAAATATCATCTCCACTATCATCATCACTGAGGTCAAGATCAGAACCGTACTGAATAACACGTTCTAGCACTCTTTTCAAGTTACTACGTCTCAGCAGAACGATCCGCCATCTTGGAAAAGTCAAAACACGTGGGTCGCACACCGTCAACAAAATTTTTATTAATCCCAACAATTTAAGGGAAGGAACTGTTTACAGTGAATGGTACCACTGTAGACAGATAGAAGTTCATTGCAGGGGTTGTTTCCCTTGGTCAGCAGGACCGTTTACACCGTTAAAAATTCGTGATATCCGTCGGAACTCAAGTGCCGGCACGCAGCCAACGCTAAACACAGGTGTCGGAATTCCAGTTCCGACGCGCAGCGAATGAGTTAACCGTAACTCAAGTTACTGTAGGACATTTACTCGTGTACTCTTTATGTGGTTCTACCCATCTTTAGGGGTACACCTCTTTCAGTCAGTCTCATGGGCGGTCCTTATAAACGGGTTGACTGTATAGTCTTTACACTGCCAGGCTTTCAGTCAGTCTCATGGGCGGTCCTTATAAACGGGTTGACTGTATAGTCTTTACACTGCCAGGCTTTCAGTCAGTCTCATGGGCGGTCCTTATAAACGGGTTGACTGTATAGTCTTTACACTGCCAGGCTTTCAGTCAGTCTCATGGGCGGTCCTTATAAACGGGTTGACTGTATAGTCTTTACACTGCCAGGCTTTCAGTCAGTCTCATGGGCAGTCCTTATAAACGGGTTGACTGTATAGTCTTAACACTGCCAGGCTTTCAGTCTGTCTCATGGGCGGTCCTTATAAACGGGTTTGACTGTATAGTCTTAACACTGCCAGGCTTTCAGTCTGTCTCATGGGCGGTCCTTATAAACGGGTTTGACTGTATAGTCTTTACACTGCCAGGCTTTCTGTAGGCAGTGGACACAAACTTAAAAAATAAAATGTTAGTGACAGAAAGAAACTCCCTCAAAAGTAGACAGTCTGACCGAAAACTACCAGTGACAAAAAGACTGACAGCTAATTTTGAGTTGCATACAAACAAAGAGTCCTTGCACTGCCAAGCTCCCTGCGCAAAGTGTTGCTGTTACTCCCCCAGTGAGAGAGCAAGGATTTACACTACACCACATCAGTGTCGCTCAGCCCAGCACTTGACCAGCGGCTAGTACCTGACCACAGCATCCACAACTCACTCGTCTCCTGCGAAACAAGCGATCGAAGAAGCCCCGCTGTGGCAACGGCGGAGGCAGGTCCTCACGGAGGTCGGGGGGTATCAGGTCTCCCTCCGGTCCAAACACGTTCAGCTCCTTGTAACACTCTGTTTCTAACATCTGCAAGTGTGGAGTTAAATTCATTTAGGTACTGTATTTTTATGATTGTGTTTTCAAAACATAATTCAAAAGTTTTTAAGTACGATAACATCTGCAAGTGTGGAGTTAAATTATTTTTAGGTGTTAACATTATTGTTCTGTTTGTTGTTCAAAACTTCTGCTGCGGATAGTAATTTCAAAACATAATTGAAAATGTTTTTAGTAACGATATGTAGAATTCAAAGAGAGTGAGCAAACGGATATGGTGAGTGGATGGATGCATGTCATTTGATTAAACGCCCCACAATGACGTTTCTCAGGGATACATGATAAATACACTATGCACCCACCACACTGCCACCCCTACTATGATAACTACACTATGCACCCCTACTATGATAACTACACTATGCACCCCTACTATAAATACACTGCACCCACCACACTGCCACCCCTACTATAACTATGCTATGCACCCCACCACACTGCCACCCCTACTATAACTATGCTATGCACCCCACCACACTGCCACCCCTACTATGATAAATACACTATGCACCCATCACACTCCCACCCCTACTATAAATACACTATGCACCCACCACACTGCCACCCCTACTATGATAAATACACTATGCACCCACCGCACTCCCACCCCTACTATGATAAATACACTATGCACCCACCACACTGCCACCCCTACTATGATAAATACACTATGCACCCACCACACTGCCACCCCTACTATGATAAATACACTATGCACCCACCACACGCCCACCCCTACTATGATAAATACACTATGCACCCACCACACTGCCACCCCTACTATGATAAATACACTATGCACCCACCACACTGCCACCCCTACTATGATAAATACACTATGCACCCACCACACTGCCACCCCTACCATGATAAATACACGAAGCACCAACCACACTGCCACCCCTACCATGATAAATACACTAAGCACCAACCACACTGCCACCCCTACTATGATAAATACACTATGCACCCACCACACTGCCACCCCTACTATGATAAATACACTATGCACCCACCACACTGCCACCCCTACTATGATAAATACAATATGCACCCACCACACTGCCAACCCTATGATAAATACACTATGCACCCACCACACTGCCACCCCTACTATGATAAATACAATATGCACCCACCACACTGCCACCCCTACTATGATAAATACACTATGCACCCACCACACTGCCAACCCTACTATGATAAATACACTATGCACCCACCACACTGCCACCCCTACTATGATAAATACACTATGCACCCACCACACTGCCAACCCTACTATGATAAATACACTATGCACCCACCACACTGCCTCCCCTAAAACCTTTCAGTTTCATGTCTTCAACCATCTGAAAACGGTTGCTTTGACACTCAAAGATGTACAACCAGTCTGTCTTTAAAACCCAATCTTACTGCAGGGTTACTACAGGGGTGCCATGATTACGTATGTCAAAACATGAAACTTAATTTTCTAGGAGCCCTAAGCCTGAACATATATTGCTGAAAGTTTTGAAACATGCTTGACAGAAATTAGTTCTTTTTAGTTTTTTTTAGTTTTACAAACGACTGGAAATCAAGAATACACTTGAAAATCAACACCCATCTTACTACTGCTTAAACTGTTTTATGCAAGGCCACCACCATGGTGTGACAATGTCCACAATAGGACTTCACCAACTAAAGCAGACGTACCTCATTCTGCCATGGAATGGAGACACAACCTATGTTAAACTTGCTGTAGAAAGAGTCGTCGCTGGCATCGAGGTTCACGCCCTTCACTGTGGAAAACTGTTCTATATCCAGCACGTCTTTACAGTACACTGCACGGGGCTGCACATCAAAATATTGAACAGCTCATCATAATTCACTGTGGAAAAGTGTTCTAAAGTTGGCCAAAAAATTATTGCAACAAATTTCAAACCCAAATTAAAGCATTAATTCCTGTGTCATTTAATTAAAACTGTATATGCCAAAGAAGGCCGTTCACTTAACCTTTAGGATCACCTTTTGGATTAAATATTTCTTTTACAGGGATCACGTAACCGCCGCTCAAGTAAGTGTACCCTAAAATCGACCAGACAAAAACGGAAGAGCCGAATGAAAAATCGACAAAAAATCACAATAGGCAAAACTTTGCAACTTTCACATACGAGAAGAAAGTCAAACCAAATTATCTACCCTGAACAGATTATTTTGTTTTGCTACCTTATGTATTTCGCGTGCTATGCTATTCCTACCGATGCAGGTGTCGATCGCAAGAGCGGTCAAAAACGGAACGTTTTACGTCAATTTTTAGGGGTATTGTGTCAAAAAGCGCTACATTTTAGCAATGACTTGGTGGATTGCTTTGAAACTTTCAGAATAGTTTACCAACATACTAGAGATACTTCGTGCGAAAGTTTGGATCGTTACGGTTATTTATCCAGATGTGACGCAATGTTTCGGAAAATGTTGTTAAACTTGTCATAGGATTGTTCACTTGTGTCCATAAAATGCATGACTTTGCATATCTACAGATAAATGATTGATACAGATTCTATCTAAGTTTCATTTGTGTGTAGCTGCTGGCGTTAATTTGCTAGTCATGCAAACACATGAGGAAACAAGAAGAGCAAACGCTCGATCGAGTCACTTTCGCAGTTCTGAATATTATATGAGGCATCAGATGGACAGGAAGAAATTGCTATTCACAACACAATGAGTCACGTTCACATAAAATTTGAGCCCGGTCACTTTTATAGTTTCCGAGAAAAGCCCAACGTTAAGTTGTGTGTTGCCGAACAGAAAAAGCTAGTTATCTCCCTTGTTTTTCTGATAACGTTCGTAAAAGGCTACAGATGTAAATACTTTGATGTAAAGAATAATCCTACAAAGTTTCAATCACATCCGATGAACTTTGTCAAAGATATAAAATGTCTAATTTTTCCTTTGACGCTGACCTGTGACCTTGAAAAAGGTCAAAGGTCAACGAAACCATCGTTAAAGTGTAGAGGTCATTGGAGGTCACGACTAAACAAAATATGAGCCCGATCGCTTTGATAGTTTCCGAGAAAAGATATAAAATGTCTAATTTTTCCTTTGACGCTGACCTGTGACCTTGAAAAAGGTCAAAGGTCAACAAAACCATCGTTAAAGTGTAGAGGTCATTGGAGGTCACGACTAAACAAAATATGAGCCCGATCGCTTTGATAGTTTCCGAGAAAAGATATAAAATGTCTAATTTTTCCTTTGACGCTGACCTGTGACCTTGAAAAAGGTCAAAGGTCAACGAAACCATCGTTAAAGTGTAGAGGTCATTGGAGGTCACGACTAAACAAAATATGAGCCCGATCGCTTTGATAGTTTCCGAGAAAAGTCGAACGTTAAGGTGGTGTCTACGGACGGCCGCAGACTAACACTGACCGATTACATAGAGTCACTTTTTCTCAAGTGACTCAAAACTGGAACGTTCACGCTGTTTCGCGCTTACAGCTGTTATCGCTGCGTGCTTCTTGAAAACATGCTACGGTCACGCTTGGCTGGGCATCGCTGTGGCACCAGAATCATCGCTTAAATATGTAGCGTGTTTACTGGCCCAGCAAATTTGCATCAGTGCTTACGCGCACATAAAACTTTAGCAGTGTGTGTATCAATCATTTTTTCTAAAGACATGCAAAGTCATACATTTTTTTGGACCCAAGGGAACAATCCTACGACGAGATTAAAAACTTCTTTCAACAAGAAGAGCAAACGCTCGATCGAGTCACTTTCGCAGTTCTGAATATTATATGAGGCATCAGATGGACAGGAAGAAATTGCTATTCACAACACAATACAGATGTAAATAATTTGATGTAAAGAATAATCCTATAAAGTTTGAATCAAATCCGATGAATAGTTTCAGAGATATATTTCAATTTTTTTCCTTCAAGACATACCTGTGACCTTGAAAAAGGTCAAAGGTCACCAAAGCAGACGTCAAAGTGTAGAGGTCACTGGGAGTCACGTTCACATAAAATTTGAGCCCGGTCACTTTTATAGTTTCCGAGAAAAGCCCAACGTTAAGTTGTGTGTTGCCGAACAGAAAAGGCTAGTTATCTCCCTTGTTTTTCTGATAACGTTCGTAAAAGGCTACAGATGTAAATACTTTGATGTAAAGAATAATCCTACAAAGTTTCAATCACATCCGATGAACTTTGTCAAAGATATAAAATGTCTAATTTTTCCTTTGACGCTGACCTGTGACCTTGAAAAAGGTCAAAGGTCAACGAAACCATCGTTGAAGTGTAGAGGTCATTGGAGGTCACGACTAAACAAAATATGAGCCGGATCGCTTTGATAGTTTCCGAGAAAAGTCCAACGTTAAGGTGGTGTCTACGGACGGCCGGCCGGACAGCCGGCCGGCCGGACAGACTAACACTGACCGATTACATAGAGTCACTTTTTCTTAAGTGACTCAAAAAATTGCATAACATTTTAACAAACACCTGTAACAATCCATCATTTTGCTCGAAGTATCTCTAGTATGTTGGTAAACTATTCTGAAAGTTTCAAAGCAATCCACCAAGTCATTGCTACAGTGCAGACTTTTTTGTCATGATACCCCTAAAAGATGACGCAAAAGGTTCCGTTTTTGACCGCTCTTGCGATCGACACCTGCATCAGTAGGAATAGCATAGCACGCGAAATACGCAAGGTAGCAAAACAAAACAATCTGTTCAGGTTAGATCATTGGTTTGACTTTCTTCTCGTATGTGAAAGTTGCAAAGTTTTGCCTATTGTGATTTTTTGTCGATTTTTCATTCGGCTCTTCCGTTTTTGTCTGGTCGATTTTGAGGGTACCCTTACTTGAGCGGCGGTCACGTGATCCCTGTAAAAGAAATATTTAATCCAAATGGTGATCCTGAAGGTTAAGTGAACGGCCTTCTCTGGCATATAAAGTGTTTAATAAAATGACACGGGGATTAATGCTTTAATTTGGGTTTGAAATTTCTTGCAATAATTTTTTGGCCAAGTTTATATCAAGCACGTCTTTACAGTACACTGCACATCAAAATATTGAACAGTTCATCATAATTCACAGTGAAAAACTGTTCTATATCTAGCACGTCTTTACAGTACACTGCACATCAAAATATTGAACAGTTGATCATAATTCATTGTGGAAAACTGTTCTATAACCAGCACGTCTTTACAGTACACTACTCGGGGCTGCACATCAAAATATTGAACCGTTGATCATAATTCACTGTGGAAAACTGTTCTATAACCAGATGTGTGTTCACATCTTCTGAACTGTTACGCTGACTCTGACGACAACCAAATCACTCACTTATCACTTAAAGATTCCACACTAAAGGCCTCAAATACCAGTAGAAACATGCTGTAAAAAGAGATAAATATACACAATATCATGACAAAGACAGCACACCTTCCTCAAAACTTAAAACCTCTTCCCAGGCAAATGACACACGCAAATTATCCACACTCACATCTGGGACGAATGGAACCTCACACATGCCAGCCTCTAGTCTCTTCCAGTTGATGTTTTTGAAGAAATGGTGTGACTTGACCTCATCCGCCCCCTGTGCTGAACAACCCAGGCGGCTGGTGGGATCTTTGTCCAATAACTGTCAAAAAAAGATTTAAAAACCAGGGTTAAAAGTACAGACCTGTCAACCTGTACGGTTTTCCCGTATTTTGTACGGGATTTACTCAAATTTTGGTGTGTACGGCGTACAAGGCCTAGTTGTACGGGTAAACCAAATTGTACGGGAATTGTACGGGAAAATTCAAAACCCGAACAAAGATTCGAAACCGATCATCAGATTCGTTTCTGTTTAGGCTTTAGCAGACGACAACAACCAACAGAAAAAGACTGTAACTGAGCTTGTGCGCATGCGCAGAAGGTATCATAGAGGGCGCTGTAGCCCAATCCGCTACTTCCGTGTCGCGAGATTTGGTCTTTGTTTACACAACTTACTTCAGCGACAGACGATTCGCGTCACTTTTCGTGCTACAACTGAAGATGGAGAGGCCAGCGAAGAAAAGAAAGAAAGCCGGACATGGTCAGCACATGTCGGAGTGGGAGAAAACGTACTTTGGTGTTGTGCGATCATCGGACAAGGGAAAGGAGAACAGTTTGTGCGTGCCATGTGGCTCGCAAATCAAAGTGAAAGTTGCTGCTTCTGGTCACTACGACTTGAAGCAGCATTTTGAAACGGCGGTACACACTGATTCGTTCGAAACAGTTCAAGCATGTGAACCAACATTTCCAGAAACGAGACAGCCGCCTTCCAACGGAAGAAGATGTGACACAAGCCAATGCCATGAAACCATTACCACAGTCAATCTGCTTGCCACGGCAAAGTCAGCTACTGCTACCTACAACAAGTGTCATGCTTGAAGTGATCTAGTGAGACTGGACTGTGATTTTTCCTGGTGAACAGTAGTACTAACCCAGCCAGCACCCCGATATCGGTCCGATATCGGACCGATATCGGATACGATATCGGGTCGATATCGGATTCCGATATCGGACCGATATCGGATTGCAAATCGGGTCGATATCGGACCGATATCGGATTACGACATTGGACCGATATCGGTCCGATATCGACCCGATATCGACCCGATATAGAGAATTGGTATCGGCCTCATATCAGATCCCGATATCGGCGCGATATCAAATCCCGATGTCAGATTGCAAATTGGGTTGATACCGGGTCGATATCGGATTACGACATTGGTCCGATATCGGTCCGATATCGGTACGATATAGAGAATCGATATCGGCTTAATATCGGATCCCGATATCAGATCCCGATATCAGATTGCAAATCGGGTCGATATCGGACCGATATTGGATTACGACATCGGACCAATATCGGTCCGATATCGGTCCGATATCGACCCGATATAGAGAATCGGTATCGGCCTCATATCAGATCCCAATATCGGCGCGATATCAAATCCCGATGTCAGATTGCAAATTGGGTTGATACCGGGTCGATATCGGATTACGACATTGGTCCGATATCGGTCCGATATCGGTACGATATAGAGAATCGATATCGGCTTAATATCGGATCCCGATATCAGATCCCGATATCAGATTGCAAATCGGGTCGATATCATTTTGATATCGGATCCCGATATCGGACCGATATCGGATCCCGATATCGGACCAATATCGGATTGCAAATCGGGACGATATCGGGTCGATATCGGATTCCGACATTGAACTAATATTGGTCCGATATCGGTACGATATAGAGAATTGATATCGGCCTAACATCGGGAACCAATAATGGACCGATATCGGGAACCGATAAGGGTGGTGCCCTTCTATGGTGCCCTGGTGGTGCCCTTCCGTCAATTCCTTTAAGTTTCAGCTTTGCAACCATACTTCCCCCGGAACCTGAAAACTTTGGTTTCTTGGAAGCTGCCCGCAGAGTCGATGAAGCAAAACCAGCGAATAGTTGGCATTAATTATCTGATCATCTTTGAACCTCTGACTTTACTTCTTGACTAATGAAAACATGCTTCATGCTTGGCAATTGCTTTCGCACTTGTTCGTCTTTGACCTGCACTAAAACTTGCTGTAATCCGTAAATATTAGATTTCTGGCCCAAGAACAGAAGAAAATTTAAAAGGAGACAGAAATGATAAGATGAAGTAGTTGATAAACATTGTCACACAAGTACAAATGAAAGTGAGTCAAAGGCAGAATGAGAATAATTTAATAACTAACTGTATCATTGAAAACACATAAGTTACCAATGCAACATAAACAAATTACAACTATCAATTAAAATTCAACAGTTAATACAATTAATAACTGACCTTGTGATAAGATAACTCATCCACTGAAATGTCATCCACTCTGCTGCCAAAGGACGGGCTTGAACCCATGACTCACAGCACTGCAGAGCAGACCACTAACCAATGGGTCCCCACCGAATAATTATGGAGTGTCACGATTCATGTGACCCATCAAAGTCAAAGTATTTAATTCCATAAGGCGATAGCCCCCTTGGAATAGGGAAATAACAATAACTTCACAAAACGCATGAATCAAATGAACACAAAGGAGACGAGAAAATCGTCGCAAACGGATAACCAGTTATGAAATCAATTATAACTAAATAAGTCTTTCGATTTGCAACAAACAACGGACTGGTCACGCAACGGTTCTGTCCAGTCATGATAATCAAAACAAATGATTGTTACGCTCCAATTCTTCACAAGGATGGAGAACGGGAAATGTTCAGACCATCTCTTTTATCCTCACGGTGCTTTCCTCGCTCATCCTCTGTAACATATCAGCTAGGTTAGACCATTGATGTTCTTTGTCTCCGTCATATCTGGCATCGTCTGTCACCTTCCGCCTATTAGCGTCACTCGCAACAACATCACTCCGCACCATACAGCCTGAATCTGACACTGTCAGCTGCGATTGAAAGTTGGAGACACACAACGTAGCACCACCGACGCACTTTTTCATGGCCGCCTTTGTCGAACTTCAAAAACGCAGTATCGCCATTGTTCAGTCGCCACAACAGTCGGTATTGAACGATGTCAGCCCATTCTCCGACATAATTGCACATAGCATTTGTTCCAAAACAGTAGGCCTAGGGAATCCTTGCAGAGGCATTATATCATATATATGTAGAGGCATTATATCATGTAGAGGCAAAATAACACAAAATGAAGAGAGAGTGAATCCGAGAGGCGTGTTCCTTGCTGGCTGTCAGCACATTAGCACTAATTTTATTTACCATCTTCATCTTAGTCCTCGTCCTCGTTTTCTGTGTTGATCTTCGACATCCTCCCACCATGTAGACGATCCGACAATCCTGTCAACCACTTCGCAAGCACCTGTTCGAATTGCTTGTTGTCGGTTTGAATATGGCGCTTCCTCACGGCCAGCTGCAGTAAAAAGATTAACCGTTATGAGTATGACGCAACAAGATGATCATATAAAATGTTGACATTGTATGAACATGTTTGTGCTTTCATAAGGAGACATGCTGTCTGCAAAACCTCCCTCACCTTTCATTTGTTCTTCACCATTTCTTCCATCACTGGCAGATTTATTTGTCTACATTCAATGTGTGTGTGTGTGTGTGTGTGTGTGTGTGTGTGTGTGTGTGTGTGTGTGTGTGTGTGTGTAGACAGGTATTTTTATAAATCTGAAAGAATAAAAACTGTTTATTATGCACAACAGAACCATAAAAGGATTCTTAGTTAAAATCACCATTTTATTTTTACAACAACAATAAAGAAAATCAGCAACCACCTGAACACACACAGTGACACAAACACACACAGTGACACAAACACACACAGTGACACACACACACACACACCTAAGAAACAAACACACTTTTTAGTCTCATATATTCCAAGAGAAAAAATACATCCAGTCTCAATAATTAGCAAAACTATCTTCCAACGAATCCAAGTTATAGGCGATACTCACTCAACGTTTTACGTGATGCATGATGATCGACTGTTTGGAACACTCTTGAAACCAGTCCAGTTCTGTCTTCCTCCTTCTGTCTTAGTATTGGACTGTCCAGTCAGGATCGTTTCTGATGTTGTATAACATAGTGCTCTAGCAACTGCCAGTTTTCAATCTTCCCAACGCATTTCGCCATTTGTTTACTCAGTAACTGCC
This sequence comes from Littorina saxatilis, assembly GCF_037325665.1. NCBI lineage: Eukaryota > Metazoa > Mollusca > Gastropoda > Littorinimorpha > Littorinidae > Littorina > Littorina saxatilis. Next base: position 13,731,526 of record NC_090256.1, on the reverse strand, counting down.
GGACAAGTAATTCTGAGTGACCTCCCGTCGGGCCGCCAAGGGACATTACTCTCGGACTTTTCTCTGTCGAATCGAACTCAAGAAAGTTTCTACTGTATTTTTACCGTTTTTAACACTCCTGCAACTTCAAAGCCAGTGTGTCTGCTGATATAAGATAACATGCTGCACTTCAGCATATATCAGGACTACACAATACAGATCTTATGACGCTGAGCGAATGGCAAATGGAACTTTCAGGTAATGTTACTTCACTGTGTGACTTGTGTTGTAAATAATCATATTCATAAGTTCAGAATCCGTTGGCATTGTGATTGTTGACTTATTTTTGATAAGAGTCACCAATATCAAAGCAATATCATGCATAACGATTGGAAAGGTGAATTTATCTCTCTTTCTCTTTCTTTCCTGCCTTCTGTCTTTCTAGTTTCTTGCTCTGTCTGTCTTTCTCAGTTTCAGTCTCTCTGTCTGTTAACTTCTCTCTCCCTGTCTGTCTATCTGTCTGTCTGTCTCTCTGTCTCTGTCTCTGTCTGTCTCTCTCTCTCTCTCTCTCTCTCTCACTGATATTTTATTTCTCTCTGTCAATCTGATAATTGCCACACATTTTCACACATTTGTTCAATCTCACAGCTTCTGGTCTAATCCATTACTGTACAGTAACATTTATAAGAGATCTCAGAGAGTTATTTTCGAAAATCGTCTTTTCAAAGACACTTAAAACAAGTTTTGATTGACCACTGTTCTCTACTGTAATGCAACTCACACATCAATGCTTTCATTGCAGGGTGGGAGGAATTACCATGAGGATACCAGAAAGCATTCACAGGGATGTAAACTACAAGTTACAACCCTGACAAGTGACATTCTGGCTTTTGAGGCCAAGTAAGTGTGTGTGTGTGTGTGTGTGTGTGTGTGTGTGTGTGTGTGTGTGTGTGTGTGTGTGTATGTGTGTGTGTGTGTGTGTTTGCAGGTAAAATCCACGTTAACGCTTGATGAATGTTCCAGCAGTCATATTATATTTATAACTGAAAATCATTTATGAGAGAAGGCAGTGTTGTTGTCAGGCTTCGGTCTGGGGTCATTAATACATGCTTATGACGCATTGTTCTAAATCTTGGCTGGTCGACCATCACATCAATTTCGACATAAAGAACTATAACAGGTCTTCTGACAGAACAATTTGTTGTAGCCGGGACATCTGGACCTATACATATTTTTAGTCCAGGTCCAACTGACATATTATTATCTTACTCTTACTCAGTCTTAGTCTTGGAAAAAACTTTGGGAAGGTGTTCTGTGTGTGTTGGGGGGAGGGGGGGGGGTTGTTATCCATGCCAGGCAGCATTGACTAAGAGCATTTCATTCAAACACAGAAGAATGCTATCAAAGTTAGCATATATATATATACACACAAGTAAATTCAACAAATATTGGCATAATGCAAAGACAATGTAAACCTTATTTACCTTCAGTTCTATATTTAGTAAAGAGCATTAACAAAGAAGACATAATTATAGTGTTTACACTGAAGTTCTCAAATCACACTGAATTCTTTATGTTTTAAGATTGTTGCATTCTCTGTCTTTGCAGGTGTCATAGCATTTGGAGCAGATCTTCAAAGTCTCCTATTGCAGACATGCCATCGTCTGCACTGGTTGTATCAACAACTTTTTCCAAGGCTGGTGCTGCAGATTTAACAAGTATAATATATCGTCTGCTGCAAACTCAACATTAACAACTTCTCTGTCTGCTCCTGCTTCGAATTCAACAATTCTTGTTGTCTGGTGCTGCTGCAAAGTGAATGACTTCTTCGTTTGCTGCTGCAGGTTTAACAAGTATATCGTCTGCTGCAAATTCAACAACTTCTTTGTCTGCAGATGACGCTACAAATTCAACAACTTCTGTGTCTGCTCCTGCTTCAAATTCAACAATTCTTTTTATCTGCTGCTGCAAAGTGAATGACTTCTTCCTCTGCTGGTGGTGTTGCAAATAACCTCATCTTTCCTTGTGTCTCTGGCATCATTCGGATACATGTACAAGATACTTAGCTGTGCGAAGACTATTTTTTTTAAACCCAAAAGATGGAATAGAATTGGTAAATTTCTAGGTACAGAACCTAAAAGTGGGATACATGTATCCAAACTCACTTCCAGAAACTTTAGAACTGATTCAACTTCCGACATTTTTATCATGGTTTTATCGTGTGTGTTTTTTTAAATGTACAGTATATATCATGAAAATGATGAATAAATGTTTAGAACATATTCTCACAACATATTTCTAATGGTTTTATTTATTTGTCTTTTGTTTTGTTTCATGTTAGCATGCACACTTCTAGCTTCTTCTTCTTCTTCTGGATTCGTGGGATGAAACTCCCACGTACACTCGTGTTTTTGCACGAGTGGAATTTTACGTGTATGACCGTTTTTATCCCGCCATTAAGGCAGCCATACGCCGCTTTCGGAGGAAGCATGCTGGGTATTTTTGTGTTTCTATAACCCACCGAACTCTGACATGGATTACAGGATCTTTTCCGTGCGCACTTGGTCTTGTGAGATATCCGGTCAAATATGATATAGGACTTCTTGAATTTAAGTACATATATAACATTACAACATCAGCAGACACAAACGACTAAGCTAAATTATCTTCAAATAAGAATAAAATTAAAAAACCAACCCAAAATAAAAATAAAATATTACTAATAAAATGCCTAATTATATTTTTTGTGTGGTTCTTTTTATGTTTGCACTCAACATAAAAAACACACGTTTGAATAACTTGAATCTAACCATTATATTGTGCTTTTTATTTGGTAAAATTGACATTAGCCGTAAACGAAAATTAACTTTAATTTAACTTTATATTATGGTTTTGTTTTAATGAACGTTAATTTAATGTTAATTTAACGTTAAATTAACGTAAAAAGTGAACGTTTATCTCATGAGCAAACTTGGAATCCAATATCGGACCGATATCGGGCAGATATGGGATATCTTGGTCTGAGGGGAAAAAAAATTCTAATAAAAAGTTTAATTATAGTTTTATTTTGGTTCTTTGTATCGGACCTATATCCAATATTGGCCCAATGTCGTAATCCTATATCGACCCGATTTGAAATCCGATATCGGTCCAATATCGGGATCCGATATCGACCCGATATCGTATCCCGATATCGGTCCGATATCGGTCCGATATCGGGGTGCTGGCTGGATATCTCGGACCAAGATATCCGATATCTGCCTGATATCGGTCGGATATTGGATTCCAAGTTTGCTCATCGGATTAACGTTAAATTAACGTCAACTTTATTGGCCCAATGTCGGAATCCAATATCGGTCCGATATCGACCCGATATCGTATCCGATATTGGTCTGATATCGGGCCAATATTGGTGTGATGGATGGGATTGTATTGGCGATGATGTGAAAACTTGGAATCCAATATCGGACCGATATCAGAATATCTTGGTCTGAGGAAAAAATAAAAAATCGCAATAAAAAGTTTAATTATAGTTTTATTTTGGTTCTTTTTATTTTCACACTCAACGTAAAAAAACACATGTTTAAATAATGTGAATCTAACCATTATATTATGCTTTTTATTTGGTAAAACTGACATTAGCCTTAAACATAAAATTAACTTTAATTTAACGTTATATCCGATATCGGTCCGATATCGGTCCGATATCGGATTCCAAGTTTGCTCATCAGATTAACATTAAATTAATGTTAACTTAATTAACGTAAAAAGTTAACATTAATTTAATGTTAATCTGCTGAGCAAACTTGGAATCCGATATCGGTCCGATATCGGTCCGATATCGGATTCCAAGTTTGCTCATCAGATTAACATTAAATTAATGTTAACTTAATTAACGTAAAAAGTTAACATTAATTTAATGTTAATCTGATGAGCAAACTTGGAATCCGATATCGGACCGATATCGGATTCCAAGTTTGCTCATCAGATTATCATTAAATTAATGTTAACTTAATTAACGTAAAAAGTTAACATTAATTTAACGTTAATCTGATGAGCAAACTTGGAATCCAATATCGGACCGATATCGGACCGATATCGGATATCTTGGTCCGAGATATCCGGTCAAATCCGATATCGGACCGATATCGACCCGATATCGTGTGCTGACTGGGAAGTAATTGTGTGGGTGTGACTGTGTTATATATTTAAGCTTTATAAAGACAGTGATCGAGTGGAACAACTTGAGCGAAGCCACCGTCACCTTGACCACGCCCAGCGCCTTCTCATCGGCGTTAGGGGGGCAGAAACCAGTGTGAGAGCCTCAGTAGTTTTTATCCAGTTTTTAACATTGTAACATAGCATTTTTTAACTGTGCTTGAAAAGCCTACATTCTAGGGCAAACGGACTAAAGCCGCAAGTACAGCAGCAAGAAGACCAGCTGGAGTTGTACACTATATCCACCTTGTGTACAGTGAACTTTTAAGACTCTTTTAGATGCGCACACCCAAAAAAACGTCACGTTGATAGTCGTCGTCGGCTTCTGTGGCGCACCCGCCAACCACCAACCCAGGCGGGATATCTAGATCCAGATCCAGCTTAAACTTAAAGTGATCTGGAGAGACTGGACTGTGATTTTTCCTGGTCAGTGGACAGTGGTAGTTGTGTGAGTGCGTTTTACAGTAGTTATATGTATTCATTAATGCTAAATCAGATGTGTTTTATGAATACAAAATAAATGTTGAGTATTTACCAGCTGGTCTTTCTTCTTTTTTATGTCGTGCGAGGGAATTGCGAGTCTTGCGTGTGAACTCAGGTTTGCGTGTGTTCATTTTTTGGGAGTGTGTAAGGGATTGTTGCCCTGATTACAGTTTTTAATCATATTAGTACAGGTTGGCCTTGGAAGGGGTTGACAGGTCTGAAATGTATTCCCATTACCATTGTTGGTTGTAGGGGAGCGAGATGTTACTCAGAAATATCAACTACACCTGGCCTGCTTTGTGAGGGTGGTGCCCACCCTCGCTGCCTTCGCATTTCCCGGCCCTGAATAGGATCAGGTACCAATTTCCAGCTGGGTGGATTGGAGGGCTTGTAAACATGGGCCTTTGTACACATCCTGTGTTGGGGGTCACACCCAATCCGCCAGCGTGAGAGGCATGTACTACCACTAGGCCATTCTGACTCCCTAATCTGTCAAAAAGGTAAGCTAAATGCCAGTAACATATGTTTCATAGTTAACACAACACTAGGCCATTCTGACTCCCTAATCTGTGAAAAGGTAAGCTAAATGCCAGTAACATATGTTTCATAGTTAACACAACTTGCACTATCTTAAGCAGAAGAACAATTGCATTATCTTATTTTCAAATCAAGTGACGTTTTGCATCTTGACATGAAAACACTCATTTAGTTATTCCAAGAACACTTCTTGAAGAAGGTGGCCAAGTCGACAGCAATTTGTGATTCAATCAGCACTAATTGCAACAATAACAACTGGACAAACCACATGAAGAACTTGTTCATCCTTCCAACTTTGAAACTCCCCTGTAACCTCTCAAAGCAGCTAATTCTTTCCCTCATAAAAAAATGGACCCATTGTTAGAGTATAATTTCTTCATGTTACGGTCTTCTCTCACAATAACAATGACCAAAGAACAAGCAAAACAGAAGAAACATACAGGGTTGGGACTGGGATAGAAATAAAATCAAAACTTGACTTAATGTAAAAAATAAAAAATAAAAAAGCTTACTGCCCCCTTCATGAGAAGCCCCCTGAAGGTGAGAACATTCTATGGTTTGGACATCAAAATCCATCTATTTCACATGTTTAAGACTGACAAAAGCAGCATCTTTATGAGGCTCCACACACAAATCCCATTGCTGAAGCTGAACCGATTCTTGGAAGTAAAATTTCTCTTCTCTTACCACTCACAACGACAAACAAACATTAAACAAGGTCAAGAAAACAAACACATTGAGAGGGGAAGAGTCAGACGTACTGCTTGACAGATTTGTCGACAGTCCTCTACGAACTTGGAAGAGTAGACTTCTTGGTCTTCTTTCACCCGCCGATCCACTTCCTCCCGCTTCACTTTTTCTTTCCGTGCTCTGAACGGGGCCTGAAACAACAGCACATCAACATGTATACAATCACTGCAAACTCACACCAGCTGTCCGTCCACGCCGAGTCGCTCCAAACGGGGCTCAAAGCAACAGTACATCAGACTACAATCACTGCAAACTCACACAAGCTGTCTTTCCATGCTGAGTCGCTCCAAACGGGGCCTAAAGCAACAGTACATCAGAATACAATCACTGCAAACTCGGCGGGGATGTAGCTCAGTCGGTAGCGCGCTGGATTTGTATCCAGTTGGCCGCTGTCAGCGTGAGTTCGTCCCCACGTTCGGCGAGAGATTTATTTCTCAGAGTCAACTTTGTGTGCAGACTCTCCTCGGTGTCCGAACACCCCCGTGTGTACACGCAAGCACAAGACCAAGTGCGCACGAAAAAGATCCTGTAATCCATGTCAGAGTTCGGTGGGTTATAGAAACACGAAAATACCCAGCATGCTTCCTCCGAAAGCAGCGTATGGCTGCCTAAATGGCGGGGTAAAAACGGTCATACACGTAAAAGCCGTGGGAGTTTCAGCCCATGAACGAACAAACAAACAACTGCAAACTCACACAAGCTATTTTTCCGTGCTCTGAACGGGAAACTATAGTACATCAAACATTGTCTTGATTCCTGGTTACTCTAAAAACTTGACTAAATGTAAAACCAAGTCAGAAGGATGGAAAGAATGATTCTTGATTTCTGGTTACTCTAAAAACTTGACTAAATGTAAAACCAAGTGAGAAGGATGGAAAGAATGATTCTTGATTCCTGGTTACTCTAAAAACTTGACTAAATGTAAAACCAAGTCAGAAGGATGGAAAGAATGATTCTTGATTCCTGGTTACTCTAAAGACTTGACTAAATGTAAAACCAAGTTAGAAGGATGGAAAGAATGATTCTTGATTCCTGGTTACTCTAAAAACTTGACTAAATGTAAAACCAAGTCAGAAGGATGGAAAGAATGATTCTTGATTCCTGGTTACTCTAAAAACTTGACTAAATGTAAAACCAAGTCAGAAGGATGGAAAGAATGATTCTTGATTCCTGGTTACTCTAAAGACTTGACTAAATGTAAAACCAAGTCAGAAGGATGGAAAGAATGATTCTTGATTCCTGGTTACTCTAAACACTTGACTAAATGTAAAACCAAGTTAGAAGGATGGAAGGAATGATTCTTGATTCCTGGTTACTCTAAAGACTTGACTAAATGTAAAACCAAGTCAGAAGGATGGAAAGAATGATTCTTGATTCCTGGTTACTCTAAAGACTTGACTAAATGTAAAACCAAGTCAGAAGGATGGAAAGAATGATTCTTGATTCCTGGTTACTCTAAAGACTTGACTAAATGTAAAACCAAGTCAGAAGGATGGAAAGAATGATTCTTGATTCCTGGTTACTCTAAAGACTTGACTAAATGTAAAACCAAGTCAGAAGGATGGAAAGAATGATTCTTGATTCCTGGTTACTCTAAAAACTTGACTAAATGTAAAACCAAGTTAGAAGGATGGAAAGAATGATTCTTGATTCCTGGTTACTCTAAAAACTTGACTAAATGTAAAACCAAGTTAGAAGGATGGAAAGAATGATTCTTGATTCCTGGTTACTCTAAAGACTTGACTAAATGTAAAACCAAGTCAGAAGGATGGAAAGAATGATTCTTGATTCCTGGTTACTCTAAACACTTGACTAAATGTAAAACCAAGTGAGAAGGATGGAAAGAATGATTCTTGATTCCTGGTTACTCTAAAGACTTGACTAAATGTAAAACCAAGTCAGAAGGATGGAAAGAATGATTCTTGATTCCTGGTTACTCTAAAGACTTGACTAAATGTAAAACCAAGTTAGAAGGATGGAAAGAATGATTCTTGATTCCTGGTTACTCTAAAGACTTGACTAAATGTAAAACCAAGTCAGAAGGATGGAAAGAATGATTCTTGATTCCTGGTTACTCTAAAAGCTTGACTAAATGTAAAACCAAGTCAGAAGGATGGAAAGAATGATTCTTGATTCCTGGTTACTCTAAAGACTTGACTAAATGTAAAACCAAGTTAGAAGGATGGAAAGAATGATTCTTGATTCCTGGTTACTCTAAAGACTTGACTAAATGTAAAACCAAGTCAGAAGGATGGAAGGAATGATTCTTGATTCCTGGTTACTCTAAAGACTTGACTAAATGTAAAACCAAGTCAGAAGGATGGAAAGAATGATTCTTGATTCCTGGTTACTCTAAAGACTTGACTAAATGTAAAACCAAGTCAGAAGGATGGAAAGAATGATTCTTGATTCCTGGTTACTCTAAACACTTGACTAAATGTAAAACCAAGTGAGAAGGATGGAAAGAATGATTCTTGATTCCTGGTTACTCTAAAGACTTGACTAAATGTAAAACCAAGTCAGAAGGATGGAAAGAATGATTCTTGATTCCTGGTTACTCTAAACACTTGACTAAATGTAAAACCAAGTCAGAAGGATGGAAAGAATGATTCTTGATTCCTGGTTACTCTAAAAACTTGACTAAATGTAAAACCAAGTTAGAAGGATGGAAAGAATGATTCTTGATTCCTGGTTACTCTAAACACTTGACTAAATGTAAAACCAAGTCAGAAGGATGGAAAGAATGATTCTTGATTCCTGGTTACTCTAAAGACTTGACTAAATGTAAAACCAAGTCAGAAGGATGGAAAGAATGATTCTTGATTCCTGGTTACTCTAAAAACTTGACTAAATGTAAAACCAAGTCAGAAGGATGGAAAGAATGATTCTTGATTCCTGGTCACTCTAAAGACTTGACTAAATGTAAAACCAAGTCAGAAGGATGGAAAGAATGATTCTTGATTCCTGGTTACTCTAAAAACTTGACTAAATGTAAAACCAAGTCAGAAGGATGGAAAGAATGATTCTTGATTCCTGGTTACTCTAAAAACTTGACTAAATGTAAAACCAAGTCAGAAGGATGGAAAGAATGATTCTTGATTCCTGGTTACTCTAAACACTTGACTAAATGTAAAACCAAGTCAGAAGGATGGAAAGAATGATTCTTGATTCCTGGTTACTCTAAAGACTTGACTAAATGTAAAACCAAGTCAGAAGGATGGAAAGAATGATTCTTGATTCCTGGTTACTCTAAAAACTTGACTAAATGTAAAACCAAGTCAGAAGGATGGAAAGAATGATTCTTGATTCCTGGTTACTCTAAACACTTGACTAAATGTAAAACCAAGTCAGAAGGATGGAAAGAATGATTCTTGATTCCTGGTTACTCTAAAAACTTGACTAAATGTAAAACCAAGTCAGAAGGATGGAAAGAATGATTCTTGATTCCTGGTTACTCTAAAGACTTGACTAAATGTAAAACCAAGTCAGAAGGATGGAAAGAATGATTCTTGATTCCTGGTTACTCTAAAGACTTGACTAAATGTAAAACCAAGTCAGAAGGATGGAAAGAATGATTCTTGATTCCTGGTTACTCTAAAAACTTGACTAAATGTAAAACCAAGTCAGAAGGATGGAAAGAATGATTCTTGATTCCTGGTTACTCTAAACACTTGACTAAATGTAAAACCAAGTCAGAAGGATGGAAAGAATGATTCTTGATTCCTGGTTACTCTAAAGACTTGACTAAATGTAAAACCAAGTCAGAAGGATGGAAAGAATGATTCTTGATTCCTGGTTACTCTAAAAACTTGACTAAATGTAAAACCAAGTTAGAAGGATGGAAAGAATGATTCTTGATTCCTGGTTACTCTAAAGACTTGACTAAATGTAAAACCAAGTCAGAAGGATGGAAAGAATGATTCTTGATTCCTGGTTACTCTAAAGACTTGACTAAATGTAAAACCAAGTCAGAAGGATGGAAAGAATGATTCTTGATTCCTGGTTACTCTAAAGACTTGACTAAATGTAAAACCAAGTCAGAAGGATGGAAAGAATGATTCTTGATTCCTGGTTACTCTAAAGACTTGACTAAATGTAAAACCAAGTCAGAAGGATGGAAAGAATGATTCTTGATTCCTGGTTACTCTAAACACTTGACTAAATGTAAAACCAAGTGAGAAGGATGGAAAGAATGATTCTTGATTCCTGGTTACTCTAAACACTTGACTAAATGTAAAACCAAGTCAGAAGGATGGAAAGAATGATTCTTGATTCCTGGTTACTCTAAAGACTTGACTAAATGTAAAACCAAGTCAGAAGGATGGAAAGAATGATTCTTGATTCCTGGTTACTCTAAACACTTGACTAAATGTAAAACCAAGTGAGAAGGATGGAAAGAATGATTCTTGATTCCTGGTTACTCTAAACACTTGACTAAATGTAAAACCAAGTCAGAAGGATGGAAAGAATGATTCTTGATTCCTGGTTACTCTAAAGACTTGACTAAATGTAAAACCAAGTCAGAAGGATGGAAAGAATGATTCTTGATTCCTGGTTACTCTAAAGACTTGACTAAATGTAAAACCAAGTCAGAAGGATGGAAAGAATGATTCTTGATTCCTGGTTACTCTAAAGACTTGACTAAATGTAAAACCAAGTCAGAAGGATGGAAAGAATGATTCTTGATTCCTGGTTACTCTAAAGACTTGACTAAATGTAAAACCAAGTCAGAAGGATGGAAAGAATGATTCTTGATTCCTGGTTACTCTAAAGACTTGACTAAATGTAAAACCAAGTCAGAAGGATGGAAAGAATGATTCTTGATTCCTGGTTACTCTAAAAACTTGACTAAATGTAAAACCAAGTCAGAAGGATGGAAAGAATGATTCTTGATTCCTGGTTACTCTAAAGACTTGACTAAATGTAAAACCAAGTCAGAAGGATGGAAAGAATGATTCTTGATTCCTGGTTACTCTAAAGACTTGACTAAATTGTAAAACCAAGTCAGAAGGATGGAAAGAATGATTCTTGATTCCTGGTTACTCTAAAGACTTGACTAAATGTAAAACCAAGTTAGAAGGATGGAAAGAATGATTCTTGATTCCTGGTTACTCTAAAGACTTGACTAAATGTAAAACCAAGTCAGAAGGATGGAAAGAATGATTCTTGATTCCTGGTTACTCTAAAGACTTGACTAAATGTAAAACCAAGTCAGAAGGATGGAAAGAATGATTCTTGATTCCTGGTTACTCTAAAGACTTGACTAAATGTAAAACCAAGTCAGAAGGATGGAAAGAATGATTCTTGATTCCTGGTTACTCTAAAGACTTGACTAAATGTAAAACCAAGTCAGAAGGATGGAAAGAATGATTCTTGATTCCTGGTTACTCTAAAGACTTGACTAAATGTAAAACCAAGTCAGAAGGATGGAAAGAATGATTCTTGATTCCTGGTTACTCTAAAGACTTGACTAAATGTAAAACCAAGTCAGAAGGATGGAAAGAATGATTCTTGATTCCTGGTTACTCTAAAGACTTGACTAAATGTAAAACCAAGTCAGAAGGATGGAAAGAATGATTCTTGATTCCTGGTTACTCTAAAGACTTGACTAAATGTAAAACCAAGTCAGAAGGATGGAAAGAATGATTCTTGATTCCTGGTTACTCTAAAGACTTGACTAAATGTAAAACCAAGACAGAAGGATGGAAAGAATGATTCTTGATTCCTGGTTACTCTAAAGACTTGACTAAATGTAAAACCAAGTCAGAAGGATGGAAAGAATGATTCTTGATTCCTGGTTACTCTAAAGATTTGACTAAATGTAAAACCAAGTCAGAAGGATGGAAAGAATGATTCTTGATTCCTGGTTACTCTAAAGACTTGACTAAATGTAAAACCAAGTCAGAAGGATGGAAAGAATGATTCTTGATTCCTGGTTACTCTAAAGACTTGACTAAATGTAAAACCAAGTCAGAAGGATGGAAAGAATGATTCTTGATTCCTGGTTACTCTAAAGACTTGACTAAATGTAAAACCAAGTCAGAAGGATGGAAAGAATGATTCTTGATTCCTGGTTACTCTAAAAACTTGACTAAATGTAAAACCAAGTTAGAAGGATGGAAAGAATGATTCTTGATTCCTGGTTACTCTAAAAACTTGACTAAATGTAAAACCAAGTTAGAAGGATGGAAAGAATGATTCTTGATTGAGCAACGTCAGCAGTCAATCTGTTTGGGATTTTTGTTTGAAAAAACAAATCACAGTGAATGAAAGTGTAGAAAGAAGAGAATCTGACCTTGCCCTCGATCATTTCATAAATAATGCATCCCAGGCCCCACCAGTCAGGGCTGAATGTGTAGCGCTCGTTTTTCACCACCTCTGGAGCTGAAACAAAATAAAAATAAAAATATTTATAATGTGGAAAAGAATAGCTGTTTAGAACAAAACAAAAAGATGGCGTTCAAACCAAACAGACAAACCAGAAACAAAATTATGGACGTTCCACAAACAAGATTATTCATAAAAGTGTAATCCATATTGTGACAAAATTTAAACAATCTAATCAGACATGGCCATTTGGTTGTGCAGGAAATTGTGAAGACGAACTGAAGTTGACGCTTAGTTGAGTAATCCAATTACAACTAAAAAAGACTTTTGTCAAATACTAGGGGACTGCCTCATATCTTGTTTCAACCAAAACAAGTTAATAAAATTTTAAACAATACTAAAACAAAAACAAAATCAAGCTCAGACAAATCTATGCAAGAGACTGTAAAATTGCAGCCTGATAGTGATACTGAACGCTTTGCCAAAACACGTCTGAAGTTGCAACGTGTCTGATCCATCCAAGAAAAGCAAACTCTTACCCATGTATCCAACAGTCGCAAGGAGTCTGATCAAAGAAAAGCAAACTCTTACCCATGTATCCTACAGTTCCAACCAGTCTGATCCAAGAAAAGCAAACTCTTACCCATGTATCCACCAGTCGCAAGGAGTCTGATCAAAGAAAAGCAAACTCTTACCCATGTATCCAACAGTTGCAAGGAGTCTGATCAAAGAAAAGCAAACTCTTACCCATGTATCCAACAGTTCCAACTCGGCCTCTGATGGTCTCCCCTGATGGTATTTCCACTGCCAAGCCTAAATCTGATATTCTAACATGTCCTGAAATCACAAAACATACATGTTACAATCAGGGGTGGCACCGAGCAAGGAGTGAAAAAGCTTGCCATGTTACTGGGGTGTGCCCCCCTCCCCAGAAGACCCCTGAAGCCCAGAATATAATACAACAATTTGAACATCAAAAATGGGCTATTTGCTACGTTTCAGGTTGACAGAAAAGGCATGTTAGTCAATACAGATACACTAACAATACCATCCCTGTAGAACGAAACTGCGTGAGCTTCAATACTTCTAAACCCAGCATCTTTCAACAGGAAAAGGTGATCTGAGTTTCCATTCCGGACACATGAACAGACAATGCATTGGTTCATTCAGCAACAAGAAAATCAAACTGACTACAAGTCCCTTTTTCGTTCCTTATTTGTCAGTACTCTTCTCAATATTGCATGGTTAAAACTGGAGGCCTTAGTCTAATACAGTGGTAGTGGTACCTGCAATGAGAGGCCCCTCTGATGAGTGAACATCTCCCATGAAAGGACACCTTCTGGAGTCCCTTTGTCTATTATCCTGACCAAAATATACCTGTCATGACAGGTCACCAGCAGTGAAGGGACACTTTAAGCTGGCCCTAAGCTTGTCCTTTTATCACAGGTACCACTGTTGACGTATTCTGGAAATAGCTCTGTTGGGTATGTATGGCTTGTAAAAGAGTTAATACTCTTGCTTTCATTGAGGCAAACTGTCCCACTAGAATCATTCTACACGTGGCAAGGCAGGCCAACTGTCCCACTAGAATCATTCTACACGTGGCAAGGCAAACTGTCCCACTAGAATCATTCTACACCTGGCAAGGCCAACTGTCCCACTAGAATCATTCTACACGTGGCAAGGCAAACTGTCCCACTAGAATCATTCTACACGTGGCAAGGCAGGCCAACTGTCCCACTAGAATCATTCTACACGTGGCAAGGCAGGCCAACTGTCCCACTAGAATCATTCTACACGTGGCAAGGCAGGCCAACTGTCCCACTAGAATCATTCTACATGTGGCAAGGCAGGCAAACTGTCCCACTAGAATCATTCTACACGTGGCAAGGCAGGCCAACTGTCCCACTAGAATCATTCTACACGTGGCAAGGCAGCATGTGTGGAGACACAACCCTCACTAGTGACTGGCCTATATCACGTTGGGAACTTTGCCTCCATAAAAGCAAGAGTATTGTCAGAGTTATTTCCAACTGTCATCTGTAACGAGCACATAGAGAACTTTTTAACTCTTACCTATGCCCCTCTCTCTCCCCCCCCCCCCCCTCCAAACAGAATCAAAAATTTTAATAATAAATTTTCATTTGATTAATATACTTACCCGAATCACATATATGCATTGACCTAGTCTGAGATGCTTATCGTCTGAAAAAATCGCTTGCCGTCAAATTAAGGGAAGCAACCCTTTTAGAAAAACACTGACCCAGTGTCAGTTGGTTAGTCTACGTGGGTTGTCCCCCTTGCCGTAGGTGGCGCTATCGCCAACATCCCGCGTACTTTCTTTTCTTTCTTTATTTGGTGTTTAACGTCATTTTCAACCGTTCAAGGATATAGCGACGGGGAAAGGGGGGGGGGGGGGGGGGATGGGATAGGGCCACTTGTCAATTGTTTCTTGTTTACAAAAGCACTAATCAAAAATTTGCTCCAGGGGCTTGCAACATAGTGCAATATATGACCTTACTGGGAGAATGCAAGTTTCCAGTACGAAGGACTTAACATTTCTTACATACTGCTTGACTAAAATCTTTGCAAACATTGACTATATTCTATACAAGAAACACTTAAAAAGGGTAAAAGGAGAAACAGAATCCGTTAGTCGCCTCTTACAACATGCTGGGGAGCATCGGGTAAATTCTTCCCCCTAACCCGCGACATCCCGCGTAATCACACGTGGACATATCATACGACTTTAAAATATACATAGAAACTATAGTGCGGGGATGGTAGGGAGGGAATTACCTATGTGATTCGGGTAAGTATATTAATCAAATGAAAATTTATTATTAAAATTTTCGATTAAATGACATATTCTTACTCCGAATCACATATATACAGATAGCAAAAACCTGGTGGAGGGAACCTATAACATACCTTAGGCCCCTAGTTTTGGTGTTCACTGAAATGAACCGTAGCTTTTGATTCTTAGCTTTAATGGGCTGTGTACGCCGAAGGTCAAGGTCAAGAGCTCTAACCGGGCAGTTAACCATATCAGGGTCATCTGCTGCTAGGATCTGGCTAATCGGTCTGATAGACAGGACCGGTGAAGGCTGATCTGGTCTCTGTTTTTTTTGGCCCGGAAGCCAGGGCGAAACCTGAGAGAAATAGAGCCATCAGCCTCGTTAGTGATATCTTCCGGGCGACCGGAAATAACATGAACCTCGCTGCCTCTACGTGCAGTAGCAAGCAACAGGAGAGTCAAATTGGTCAGACTTGCTGTTTGCAACGGCCCAAAGTCAGGAGAACGCAAAAATTCAAGGACCAAGAACAGGTCCATTAGGGGACTGGAGTGCGGTCTCGGGCTTCATTCAGAGCAGCGCCCTTGATGACACCCGAAATAACTCCACCATTGATGGAGCGACCAATCTGCTTCAAAGTAGAAGAGATTGAAGAACGTCTCACCTTGAGAGAGGCAGCAGAACTGCCTTGTGAAGAAAGGAAAGCCAGATGATTGGCTACATGAATTGAACACGGAGAGACCGCGTTCAAGCCTTCCTCCTGACACCATTTGGACCATGCCTTTCAATGAGAAGCATACACAGAAGAGGTGGATGCTCTGTGAGCCTTCTGCACCAAGTCAAGTCCGTGGCACCAGATCGTCTCAACGCTGTCCGAACAACCTCCACACGTGAAGGTTGAGCAACTGAGGCTCTTCGTGCTGAATCCCCGTTCTTGGCTGGACCAACTCTCCTTTTGTCAGAGCAAGAGGAATAGGTGGCCCGTGCGCCAGTCGAAGCAGGTCCGGAAACCATACCTGAGCTGGCCAAAGCGGGGAGCGCTGTGCGTGAAGGTCCATTCTGACTGAAGGACGCGATCTGAACGACTGAGAGCGTCTGCCAGAGTGTTGAGACTCCCGGCCAGGTACTTTGCCGTGAGCGAGATCTGATGTTGTTTGAACCAAATCAACACTTCGCAAGTCCTGTTCGAAAGTCCTGTTCGAAAGCGAGGGCGACCGGGAGCCGCCCTGCTTGTTCACGTAGGCTGCCACTGTCGTATTGTCTGTAAACAGACGGACGTGCTTGCCTTGGAGAACCGGGATAAACTGCAATAGTGCGAAAGCCACTGCCTCCAGCTCTAGCAGATTGATATGCCAGAGCTTCTGGAGTGGTGCCCACTGGCCTGAAGCTGTGAGGAGGGCCGTGTGAGCACCCCATCACGACAGAGACGCATCTGTGAAAAGGTCTATGTTGGGAGGAGGAAATATGATCGGAACACCCCGACAGATCCATTCTGATTCCATCCACTGAAGAGTCGTGGCGTGGAACCAGTTCTGGAGAGGGATTAGAGCGGTCCAGTTGTTGACAGGGAAGTCCACAAGAGATTTCAGAACTAGCTGACAAACCCTCTTGTGTACTCTCCCCAGAGGAACCATTGACTCCATCTGGCCGAGAATAGAGGTCAGTGAACAAATGGTTGCTCGCTGGTTCGCCAAAGTGGAGCTGATTGATGCTTGTAGTTTGTCCACTCTCTACTGAGATGGACGAACACACCAAGCGATCGTATCGAACGTCATGCCCAGATACGTGAATATCTGAGATGGCGTGAGATGTGCTGTTGATCGAGAAACCCAAGATGTGAGCCTCTTTAACAACAGCCAGAGGGTGCTGAGAGCAAGCTGCCTCGTTCTGGTTCAAGATGAGCCAGTCGTCGAGAAAGGCTCGAAGCGGAACACCCCGTGAGCTCACTCGGGCGCTAAAAGTATGCATCCGTAAGGTCTATGGAGGTAACCCAGTCTCCCGATCAGAGGGCCTCTGACCGAGGCTGGCGTCTCCATTTTGAATGGAATCACTCTCAGGAAGTATTGAGAAGTGAAAGATCCAGAACAGGATGCCAAGCTCCTGAAGCTTTGGGGACTGCAAAAAGCCGACCCTAAAACCCCAGAGAGCTGTGGTCTAGGACCTCCTCCACCGCTCCCTTGCGAAGCAAGGCTGTGATTTCCGTCTGAAGTACGGATTTCGCTTCCTGGCTGAAGGGAGGCCTGAAACATGGTGAGTCTTCTGCTGTTAAAGTTTCGGCTTCGCACCCTGAAGTGAGAAGTTCGTAAACTCCCTATCTCTGTTCTCTTGAATCTCTTTCTTACGAGCATCTAACGCCAGATGACCAAGAAGAGACCCTTCAACGAACGGTGACGACCTGAGAGCCGACAGCGTAGCTTCGTCAGAGAACTGAGAATTAGCCAGAAGCAAGTCACGTCTGCTAAGTAAGGAAAGTGCGTACAGCTGTGCCCCGATCTTCATCTGCTCCGCATTGACCAAAGCCAATGTTGAGAGTAGAGTAGTAATGTCCTCAGGATCTTGTTCTTTACTGAGAGTAAAAGGAACAAGGGAATCCGTTAGTGTGCGAGACAGTGCACGCATGATTGTCTCGGACACTGAAGCCAGCTCTAACGATAAACGACTCGATTCCTTCAGAGAGGAAAGGGTAGCATCGTTGTATGAGAACGCCCGAATTCTCGCCCACCGGCTTGGTAAGAAGAGGAGCAAGTTCTGAAAGGACCGGAAGTGGTGCCTGGGAAGTGCAAACGATGCTATAACGTGCGAGAATGCCGAGGCAAGGGCAGCTTCTTATAGATCATAGGCGTGAACGACACCGCCTGCTGTTGTGACGCTAACCACGGCTCCGCTGATGGCGGAGCTTGAGCATGAGCCAACAGCAGAGGAACAGGCAACTGTGCTATACCACTGCCCGCAGGGAGGGTTTAGCCACCAGTTGAGCCATGTGAAAAACCTCCAAAGGATATTCTTCAAACTGGAAGTATTGAGAATAATCCTTTGCTGCCTGAAAATCATCGGCCCGCCAAAGGCAGAGGGTGTAGATGATGACGCGCCTTCGGGAAAGTACCGCGATGTGATTTCTGCCGCAAGTTCGATGGCGTCTCGAAGCTTGAACGGAAAAGTGGTACGTGCGGACTCATCTGTTGTTGACTGCAAGTCAAGAACAGAAGCAGAGTCACTAATCCCCAGAGAAGGCGGCCCAAAGGGAGCTTGACAGGGCATAGAATGTCCGTAATCAGTGTTCCCAGACACAGCAGTGCAGTCGGCGGGGGAAGGTACGAAGAAGCAGCAACTTCGTGTTGTGTGTCATCAACCGGAAGTGAAAAGCCACCGAAGGAGATTTTTCAAACCGGAAGTATTGAGAATCATCCTTTGCTGCCTGAAAATCATCGGCCGCCGAAGGCGGGACAAAGGCAGATGGTGTCGATAATGATGCGCCTTCAGAGAAACACCGCGATGTGACTTCCGCTGCAAGCTCGATAGCCTCTCGAAGCTTGGACGGAAAGGCGGTACGTATGGACTCATCTGCAAGTCAAACACGGAAGCAGAGTCACTAAGTCCCAAAGAAGGCGGCCCAGACGAAGCTTGACAGGGCATAGCATGTCCGTAGTCAGCGTTCCCTGACACAGCAGTGCAGTTGGCATACCGAAAATGGTAGGCTGTACTGACTGCATGTTATCTTGTACCAGACCTTGCCGTAGCAGAGAGGAGTGGTACGAAGATGCAGCGACTTCCGGAATTGCGGAAGTCACTATGGCCGAAGCCGGACGTGACAATCGCTGCTTGGACTGTGGCCGGAAGCCATGGCCGAGGGCCAGTCCATGTTCCTATCCATCTGCGAAGCGCACGCAATCGACTGATGAAGTAGGAACACACATACCTTGCATGGAATGACCATGCATTGACCGAGTCTCCGAAGGGACATGCATATCCGAACCACGTCGGTTAAGAGGTTGGAACGGTAGAGGCCGGTCAAGAAGAGACCCTTCCCCGAAGGCAGGTCTGAACCAGAAGAATGTGACATCATCGCCGAGCCAAACCGGAAGCGCCGGTGGACGAGGCGGAAGCAGCACCACTGCCGACCGTAGCAGAAGGAAAGGTCAGCGACGCCATTGAAGTTCTGCCCCCCACAGAAGGGTGAAGGCAGGAGACGCTGGGTGGAGAAGAATTCTTCTCTGAAGCCACCATGGAACAAATTTCTGGAAGCAAAGATGCAAGTAACGATGCCACCAGAGAAGAATGATTTGGTGGCACAATGGCCGGTTGCAAAAAGGCCTGATTCAAAATGGCCTGAGAATGAGACTGAGTTGCTAACACAACACTAGAATCTCCCGGTGGAGAAATACAACCAGAGAAAATGGTATTGTTATCATTATTAGAAAGATGAACAAGTGCTTCCGCCGGCTTCTATTCTTTGCTTTAGAAGAACCTTTGCTAGGAGTGCTCATGACCTTGAGCCTCGACCGGTCGCCCTTATCAGGGTCAGCCATTGCTGAATGAAACAAGAAGAGCAAACGCTCGATCGAGTCACTTTCGCAGTTCTGAATATTATATGAGGCATCAGATGGACAGGAAGAAATTGCTATTCACAACACAATGAGTCACGTTCACATAAAATTTGAGCCCGGTCACTTTTATAGTTTCCGAGAAAAGCCCAACGTTAAGTTGTGTGTTGCCGAACAGAAAAGGCTAGTTATCTCCCTTGTTTTTCTGATAACGTTCGTAAAAGGCTACAGATGTAAATACTTTGATGTAAAGAATAATCCTACAAAGTTTCAATCACATCCGATGAACTTTGTCAAAGATATAAAATGTCTAATTTTTCCTTTGACGCTGACCTGTGACCTTGAAAAAGGTCAAAGGTCAACGAAACCATCGTTAAAGTGTAGAGGTCATTGGAGGTCACGACTAAACAAAATATGAGCCCGATCGCTTTGATAGTTTCCGAGAAAAGTCCAACGTTAAGGTGGTGTCTACGGACGGCCGGCCGGACGGCCGGCCGGACAGACTAACACTGACCGATTACATAGAGTCACTTTTTCTCAAGTGACTCAAAAAGTCAACACGTGCTGTTAAGTAATATTAATACCAGGTGACCGGTATCTCAAGCTCAAAGGCAAAAGGCAAAAAATCACCGGAGCGAAAATTCCGACGACCTGATCCGCAGAGCTGAAAAAGTCGTATGCTATGTCCACGTGTGATCACGCGGGATGTTGGCGATAGCACCACCTACGGCAAGGGGGACAACCCACGAAGACTAACCAACTGACTAACTCACCGAGTTAGTGTTTTTCTAAAAGGGTTGCTTCCCTTAATTTGACGGCAAGCGATTTTTTCAGACGATAAGCATCTCAGACTAGGTCAATGCATATATGTGATTCGGAGTAAGAATATGTAATTTAATCTACAATTGCATGGCACATAAGGCAGGGATGGTTAAATCTCAAAAAGTTAAGAAAGTCACTAGCCCGCCAGACATTTTGCTGGCCCGGCATATACTACACAAGAAATTATGAGTGTCAGATTTCTGTACACAATCTAAATAGCGGTGATACGACAGGAGACTTCGTTTTCTTTTCACTAGAACATTGTAGTGATTTTGCAGACGACAGAAGTTCCTGCATCTGCAGTGTTTACAGGACTTTAGAACTCCATAGCAGAACCAAACGTTTTGCATTTGACCAGAATTTTCACTGGCCAGCCGGGCGAGCTGCCAGGCTGTGGATTTGGCCATCCCTGTAAGGTATAATCTTTCATCCATCATCTAAAGATACCACCCTACATATAGCAATGATGTACGCCATCACCAATCTGTCCAGGCTGTTACATGTGGTCAGAGGCTCAACCTGGACACGCAGCACAAATCAACAGTCTCACGCCTTTTTGTGCAGAGTGGACAATTTGTCCCTCAATTAATTCAGTAAGGGACACCTGTGTCAATCTACATAATTTCTTCAACAAAAAGTGTGGTACTGTGCACAGGAAGCAGCCAGGCTTCTGATTCACGGTATGTGTTCAAGGCTATGGATGCTCTAATTCCATAGAAGTCAAATCGTGACTAGATGTGAGGGGGGGGAGGGAGGGGGTATACATGACTGCCTACAGGAGGAGTGCATCTTTAAAGTCAGGCTGGTTGTTGTTTCAATCAAACAAAGAGACGTGTCTTACCGTCATCATCTAATAAAATGTTCTCAGGTTTCAGGTCTCTGCAACACAAGAGAAAACTTAAATAGCATGATGTGAGACATAAAACTAAAATGTGACCCTCCACCACGAAATGAGTCGCATGTCATCTCGTGCGGTTCTGCGTAAGGCTTAATGTAAGTCCGGGGATTGTCTGGTAACAGTGTGAGGGTCACCTTAGTCACAGGCTTATAACTCTTTTCTAAAACGGGTTTCACCACAGGATAGAGCATAAAAAACTCTTTAGGAAAATGTAAAAATATGAAAATCATGCAAAGGTGACATGTGACTCATTCCGTGGTGGAGGGTCACAAATAGCATGATGTGAGACATAAAACTAAAATAGCATGATGTGAGACATAAAACTAAAATAGCATGATGTGAGACATAAAACTAAAATAGCATGATGTGAGACATAAAACTAAAATAGCATGATGTGAGACATAAAACTAAAATAGCATGATGTGGGACATAAAACTTAAAAGCATCATGTGAGACATAAAACTAAATTAGCATGTGAGACATAAAACTAAAATAGCATGTGAGACAGATAAAACTGAAATAGCATGATGTCAGATGATAACATTACACTTTAGCAATCACGAGCACAGCATCACATATCACATACACCTAGAGGCATAACAAGCAACGCACCATTAACCCCTTCACTGCCACAGTATAACAGCATTTTGGTATTGCTGTGCGCCAGGGCAAATTTCGCTTTTTTTTGGTAGGTTCACTAATCTGTTTACTGCTCAATCATTTATTATTATTATTATTATTATTGTGATCATTTTTATGCGCCTAATCTAGATATAGCCCTAGGCGCTTACATATTAATTTCTGCCGTTTGAAATGGAATTTTTTACAGACAGACAGACAAACAGACATTTTTTACACACAATATATAACGCATTCACATCGGCCAGTAAAGCTCACCTTTCACAGCCTTTATTCCAAGTCAAACGGGTATTTGGTGGACATTTTTATCTATGCCTATACTTATTGAGATATCTCTTAGATCTTTGGCATGTGGTTTGCTTACACCCTTGGCTATTATGTGATAACATGATCATTGGACTTTGTTTGTGATTGTTATAGTAAAAATCGATATAATGACCATTTTTGTCAAAAATTACAGTTTCCAAACTTTCACACACACACTGCAGCACCTAAAATCGCAGAAATCACAGCTAAAACTGGTGTCAAACATCAGGTACTCACATTACAGCCCATAACAGTATTCTTCTGTGTGATAATCCATAAATCACTTCTTGTAGAGCTTCCAGAACACTGTATCATTTGAAAACAGGTCTACAAGTTGATGTCCGACTTTCGGCCGCCATTTTGAATCTTATAGATCGGAAAAAAACTTCCAACAAAGTTTTCACCACGTGGTACTAACTTATCTGAACGGTCAATGGGAAAGAACTGTCTTTAAACCCCTACAAGAAGTTGGACAGTGGTTACCTCCCATTTAGTTTTCACAATATGTCCTGAAAAGTGCTGATGTAAATGCCACGTACTAGTATGAGCGTATGACAAACCAAACATGACCACGAACCTAGTACGTGCTGGGCAGTGAAGGGGTTAAAGACAAAACTGAATGAGAAAAAAAATGATATGAAAAACACATACAATCACTTGCAGCTATATTCAGCCATTTTCTTGGACATGGTAAAATGGCGATCACAAAATCACACATACACACCAATTTCAAAGGTTGCTTCTTCAAGGTGATAGTTTTCCACTAACTATGACAGCATTACACATCAAGATTAACAATATGCCTGAAGGCATAACACGCGAGGTGCAATGAGAGATATCACCCACAATCACCAAGCTACTTCAAAGGGGTGTGTTTGTGGTAAAATGCAGTGCATGTCAAAAAAAAGCAGGTACACATCCTGCTCGAGACAAGTTTGTTTCAGTGGTACTGTCGAATTGTAAATGCTTCCTTTCTAGGTGAAAGCAGCCTCCGGTAGCTTGGTTTAATGACGTGTGTTTTCTCTCCTTTGCATCAGCACTTCTAGTACTTCATAGAATTCTTAAGCCAGATTTTTCACACACACCCCCCCCCCCCCCCCCCCCCAAATAAAAAGAAAGAAAAAAAGAAAAGAAAAGTTAAACCACTCAGACATAAACAATGAAAGTCTGAAGTCTCTCTGAATACACACAAGTTTTCAAACTTCAAAAGAAAACAAAACAGGCAGGCTTTTTACTACCCCCAAAAACACTTTAATCACTGAGGTATGAATGCCTGAAGCCATGTAGCAAAGCAAATGTTAATTCACATCCTGTTTTACTTTAGATATGACCCCAAAGAATGTCAACTGCGGAAACCTGCTAACAAGTTTACATTACAGTTTTGAAGACACCCCAAGTTAACTTTGCAAGGTTCGAAATTAGAACAAAAGAAAAACGGCAAAATTTGCACTGAATTTCATATTCCCGAAAGAGAAAAGACAGGCAATGATGCACAAATAACCATGGTGCTGTGTTCTGCTTCACAGTAAATTAAACTTGCCCAACTTGTCCCATCAAACACTAGTACCAGGAGGAAATAAAAAGGAAACATTCCGTCAAAAGAGGAGGAATCCTATGAAACCTATGCGAGGAAAAAAAACCAAAAAAGCCAGGTGACAGTAGCCTACCTGTAAACGATGTTTTCTTTGTGCAGGTCGGCCAGCCCGCAGGTGATCTCGGCTGCATAGAAGACGGCCCTCTCCTCCGGGAAGCCGGGGTTGTTGCCCATGTTGTGTATGTGGAACTTGAGGTCGCCGCCGTTCATGATGGTCAGCACCAGGCACAGCGCCTCCTTCGTCTCAAACGCGTACGCCAGGCTTACCTGAAATAGTTATGAGACCAAGGGTAGGATAGATGGCGGCCAGAGAAGTTAAGGAAGGGGGAAAGTTTATATTGCCATGTGCAGGGCTGTCAGCAGAAGCAACAATGTCTAGCCGAGGCACCGTCACAGCTGACACGCCTCACTTCTATACCAAACACTGCACCTTCATTTAAGAAAACTGCACCGCGCTGTTCTGGACATCAGTCCTTACCTACAAGGCAGACTGATACGAAGAGGTGCAAGTTAAACCGACCCTAATGCTTAAGGCAAAGCCAAGTGCTCGTCCCAAAACTAGAAACCAGGGACATGTATTGGGGGCAGGGTAGCTCAGTGGGTAGAGCTCTGGACTTGAGATCTTAGGGTCCCAGGTAGCTCAGTGGGTAGAGCTCTGGACTTGAGATCTTAGGATCACGGGTTCAAATCCAGGTCGGGAGAGACACCGATCTACTTTATGTACAGACTCAGATGGTATCCATGTCCCACCCCCGTGTCACTACAGTTCCAAGTTAAAAGACCTCAGTCATTCTGCCATAAGTGCTGCAGCTGGCTGATTGCACCTAAACACGCACAAACCTGGGTAGCGAGACTCTTGTTGATGCTAGCTTTCCACTGGGAGGAAGCAACCCAAATTGGAATAATAAAGTAAATGAAATAAGATGAAATGCATTAAGTGTTCAACATCACAGAATACTTAGTATACCTCCAGCTGCCAAAAATCATGTGAAAACTTATTAAAGTGCTCATTATTATCATTATCGTTAAATACTCACCACAAACCTAGAGTTGACTTTCTGCAGGATCTGTTTCTCGTTGAGCACCATGGCCTCCCCCTTGCGCTTTTTGATGCGCTTCTTCTCCAGCTTCTTGCAGGCGTACATCTTGCCCGTGGCCCGCACCTGGCACGCACACACCTCCCCGAAGCCTCCCTTCCCCAGCACTCGGTACATGCGGAACGTGTTCTTAGTCACGGGTTGACTGCAAATACATGCACACAATCTCAAAGTTACTTTCAAGCAAAAATGATTTGTTTTGGCCAAAAGCCATTCAATCCTAACCTCCTTTTTAAACACATGCACATACCCAAAATGTAATACAATTTAAATCAAGTACATGAGATGATCAAAAAGTTCCGTTTTTTGTCAATAATTAAACGTTCCAATAACCTACCCTTCTTTTTTGATTCTGATGATCCTTCAAAAAAGTTAGCATTTCTGTTTATAGCAAGAGCATGTCTTTTGTCATTCACTGATACAGACTTTCTTGAGTCACCACTTGACATTGCTTAACTTATTTAACCTTGATGTGCTAAACTGACCCAAACTCATCCATTTCTTTCTTTCTTTATTTGGTGTTTAACGTCGTTTTCAACAACGAAGGGTTATATCGCGACGGACTATAATTGAACACAGAATGTGTACAGATGCAAAGATCTGTCCAAATAAAATGTTCCCCTTAAAAAGGGCAAGATGAGACCTTTCGCCTATCTCCAAGCAACCCGTTGTTCTCTCCCACCTACATCGAGACCTTTCGCCTATCTCCAAGCAACCCATTGTTCTCTCCCACCCACATCGAAACCTTTTGCCTATCTCCAAGCAACCCATTGTTCTCTCCCACCCACATCGAGACCTTTCGCCTATCTCCAAGCAACCCATTGTTCTCTCCCACCCACATCCAGACCTTTCGCCTATCTCCAAGCAACCCATTGTTCTCCCCCACCCACATCCAGACCTTTCGCCTATCTCCAAGCAACCCATTGTTCTCTCCCTCCCACCCACATCGAAACCTTTCACCTATCTCCAAGCAACCCATTGTTCTCTCCCACCCACATCGAAACCTTTCACCTATCTCCAAGCAACCCATTGTTCTCTCCCACCCACATCAAGACCTTTCACCTATCTCCAAGCAACCCATTGTTCTCTCCCACCCACATTGAGACCTTTCACCTATCTCCAAGCAACCCATTGTTCTCCCCCACCCACATCCAGACCTTTCGCCTATCTCCAAGCAACCCATTGTTCTCTCTCACCCACATCGAGACCTTTCGCCTATCTCCAAGCAACCCATTGTTCTCCCCCACCCACATTGAGACCTTTCCCCTATCTCCAAGCAACCCATTGTTCTCCCCCACCCACATCTAGACCTTTCGCCTATCTCCAAGCAACCCATTGTTCTCTCCCACCCACATCGAGACCTTTCGCCTATCTCCAAGCAACCCATTGTTCTCCCCCACCCACATCGAGACCTTTCCCCTATCTCCAAGCAACCCATTGTTCTCCCCCACCCACATCGAGACCTTTCACCTATCTTCAAGCAACCCATTGTTCTCTCCCACCCACATCAAGACCTTTCGCCTATCTCCAAGCAACCCATTGTTCTCCCCCACCTACATCAAGACCTTTCGCCTATCTCCAAGCAACCCATTGTTCTCTCCCACACACATCCAGACCTTTCGCCTATCTCCAAGCAACCCATTGTTCTCCCCCACCCACATCCAGACCTTTCGCCTATCTTCAAGCAACCCATTGTTCTCTCCCACCCACATCAAGACCTTTCACCTATCTTCAAGCAACCCATTGTTCTCCCCCACCCACATCAAGACCTTTCGCCTATCTTCAAGCAACCCATTGTTCTCTCCCACCCACATCAAGACCTTTCGCCTATCTTCAAGCAACCCATTGTTCTCTCCCACCCACATCCAGACCTTTCGCCTATCTCCAAGCAACCCGTTGTTCTCCCCCACCCACATCCAGACCTTTCGCCTATCTCCAAGCAACCCATTGTTCTCTCCCACCCACATTGAGACCTTTCGCCTATCTCCAAGCAACCCATTGTTCTCTCCCACCCACATTGAGACCTTTCACCTATCTCCAAGCAACCCATTGTTCTCCCCCACCCACATCCTTCTCTGAGCCTGTTTTTTTCCCCACAGTAAAAAGAAATATTACAGGATATAATGAATGCATAGAGAGTTAAGGGTGGAGATTTTTTCGATCTCCCAGGTCAACTTATGTGCAGACCTGCTAGTGCCTTATCCCCCTTCGTGTGTCCTTATTTGGTGTTTTACAACATTTTCAACCACGGGGAAAGGGGGGGATGGGATAGAGCCACTTGTCAATTATTTCTTGTTCACAAAAGCACTAATCAAAAATTTGCTCCAGGGGCTTGCAACGTAGTGCAATATATTACCTTACTGGGAGAATGCAAGTTTCCAGTACAAAGGACTTAACATTTCTTACATACTGCTTGACTAAAATCTTTACAAAAATTGACTATATTCTATACAAGAAACACTTAACAAGGGTAAAAGGAGAAACAGAATCCGTTAGTCGCAACTTACGACATGCTGGGAAGCATCGGGTAAATTCTTTCTCGTCCCAACCAATATGGGACTCCCCCTAACCCGCGGGGGGTTCCCTTCGTGTGTACACGCAAGCACAAGACCAAGTGAACACGGAAAAGATCTTGTAATCCATGTCAGAGTTCGGTGGATTATAGAAACACGAAAATAACCAGCATGCTTCCCCAGAAATCGGCGTATGCTGCCTGAATGGTGGGGTAAAAACAGTCATTCACATAAAAACCCACTCATGCAAAAACATGAGTGAATGTGGGAGTTTCAGCACATGAACGAAGAAGAAGAAGAATGCACAAAACATAAGAGAAACAACATTGGCAGGGAGACCACTCACCTTTCCAACCACTTCCATTGAAGGTATCGCTTGAAGAACATGCTTTCCACAAAATCTGAGAATGGCTCCTCGGCCAGGTAATTTTTCACCACCCTGAAAACAGCACAGAAAATGTTATTTAGAAACAGTTGGCACAGGGGAGCTTACCACACCACAGACAACATGATTCATGTGAAGATGAACTGATGAAGAAGAGAAATTTTCTGTATACTCATTTCTGGCTGAAAAAAAACCCTGAACGGACATAGTGAAGCATTTCATTTTCATTTTTTTTCATTTTCATTACTTTATTGTCCCATCGCTGGGAAATTCGGGTCGCTTCCTCCCAGTGGAAAGCTAGCAGCAACGGAGTCGCGCTACCCAGGTGTCTGCGTGTTTAGGTGTATTCAGCCACCTGCACTTATGGCAGAATGACCAAGGTCTTTTACGTGCCATTGTGATGACACGGGGGTGGGACATGGCTTCCGTCTCTGTGCACATAGACTCATTCCAAAAATGTTTCTTGGACTAATAAGGTGTACAGCTTTTCAAAGGTAGACAGTGCTGCATCAAGTCGATGGGGACTATTAAAAACAGACCTTGGAATCCCTGTTTTGCACTTGGGGTATTTTCACAAAAATGAGCGTACTCCCACACAGCATTTGAACATCCATGAGTCAAACATGCTTCACACGCATCCTTCGCACCGTTAATCACGTTTACCAATACATTCAAAACAAATGCTTCTTTTAATGTTTACTGACAAAAACTGTAATTATGTGTCTACATACTGGATCGGTTTCGGGATGCGCTTGTGAAGAAAAGTAGTCCAGAAATGTATCTTTTTGTATTTTTTTCAACTGACCATACTGATCATATTCTAGACAATAATGCGTACAAAATACGCCGAAATTACAGCCGCTTGCAAAGAGTCAATCTCTCTGTAATTAACATTAACATTTTCTATTTAAGAATACTAATAAACATAAGATACTGACTGTGCACAATCATTGAAGAGATCTTTGCTGGCGATTTTTGAGTTCATCTCCTCCTTCGCGGCCGCCAGGTGGTTCCCGTTGACGTGCGTTACAAACATCTCAGACTGGGGAACAGACACAACACACAATCAACTTAAAACTCATCTCCTAACACCCACCGAAACCTTTTCATGATCCATTCCATCAAAGTATCTCTCTTTTTTTTATTGAAAAACTTGAAAGGCGATTGCAAAGAAAATAACTGTTACTATTAGTTTCTTGAAATCTCACGTTCACAAAAAGTGACAGTGACAACTAAGAACAAATTCATGACAGAAAAAGGTTGCAAGCAGATATCCAGCTTTGAATTTGAACAAATTCATCACTCATTTACTGTTTCTCTCCCTATTTATTTTTATTTATTTTATTTTATTTTATGCAATTTATATCGCGCACATATCTCAACCACGGATTCAAGGCGCAGGGATTTATTTATGCCGTGTGAGATGGAATATTTTACACAATATATCACGCATTCACACCAGCCAGCATCAAGCCTATTAGGGCGAGCATTCACCTTTCACGGCCTATTATTCCAAGTCACACGGGTATTTGGTGAACATTTTTATCTATGCCTATACAATTTTGCCAGGAAAGACCCTTTTGTCAATCGTGGGATCTTTAACGTGCACACCCCAATGAAGTGTACACGAAGGGACCTCGGTTTTTCGTCTCATCCGAAAAACTAGCACTTGAACCCACCACCTAGGTTAGGAAAGGGGGGAGAAAATTGCTAACGCCCTGACCCAGGGTCGAACTCGCAACCTCTCGCTTCCGAGGCAAGTGCGTTTACCACTCAGCCACCCAGACCTATTAAAGGCATGTCTTTTGTCTGGGTAAATCATAAATTACAAACTATTCATATCAGTGATTTATTGACCTAAGAACAGCCAGTTCGAACAGTGAACAAAAGTGAAATAGAAGCTGAAATGATGATACTTCCGCCAGTTATCTCTCTGAGGTTTTGGGTGCGTGCCCCTTGTGGGGGCAAAAAACATCGAGGTCACAAGCAGGGTCAAGGGGAAGGTCGGCTGGGCGGACAGGAGTATGACGGCTTACTAGCGCCAAAACCTGGTGTTACCCATTATCACGTGATAATTACTAATTAACGCTGTCAGTTACTGTTTTCATCTGTTAGTTACTCATTTTCACGGGAAAATTACTAATATTTAGTTTTGGCACTAGCAATCCGTCAGGAAGTGAGCCAAAACTAAAAATTAGTAATTATCAAGGGAAAACTACTAATTTTCAATTACAATTATGAGGTTTTGGCACTAGTAAGCCGTCATACAGGAGACTACAATAGGAAGGTTTCCGCCAGTTATCTCTCTTTGAGGTTTTGGGTGCTTAGAGAGTACCGTACCCCTTGTGGGGGCAA
Organism: Littorina saxatilis; assembly: GCF_037325665.1. Lineage (NCBI taxonomy): Eukaryota > Metazoa > Mollusca > Gastropoda > Littorinimorpha > Littorinidae > Littorina > Littorina saxatilis. Next base: position 13,701,287 of record NC_090256.1, on the reverse strand, counting down.
AAAACATCGAGGTCACAAGCAGGGTCAAGGGGAAGGTCGCTGGGCGGACAGGAGACTATTCAAGCATGTCATTCTTCACTTGCCAACACACCAAATGATACTCACGTCATGCTGAAGGAACTTTTCGAACACTTCCTCCGCCTTCCCCAACCGCTTTTCATCTGGTGTCACCTCATATTCTCTCTGCAGAAAATGGAATTAAAAGTTCTGACAACATTGTTGCACAAGATTTGTAGACGGGGTCTAACAGTGACAAATTATCTTTCACAGTTCAGATGCCTTTTCATAAAATGTTCAGACTTTCCCAGAATCAGGACAAAAGTTCAGTCGGACCTGGATTGAAAAAAAATCCAAAAATGTCCCAGCTACAAAAACATGTTTCTGTCAGAAGGTCGCCTACATGTCAAAATTATAAGACAATCAGTTGACTGCAGGTCTGATCCATGTGTCCGATCCAAAAAGTACGCTTCAGCGACTGAATTCCAAAGCTTGGTAACAACACTATGTTCCCTTTAATTTGTGTTCCATACATTTTACAACCAGAGGACAGCTTAAAGGTCTGTTAACAGAACTAAGCGGCCAGTATTTCGCTCACCACAGCTTCCAAAAAGAAGATTGCTTTGTGTAGATCTGGTCTGGTCTCGCAGAACTGCCTGAACAGATGTGCTCCGATGGGTTGCTGTTCCACCACATAGCGGTAGTTAACCTCTGAAAACACACAGCAAAGTTGATAAGACTTGGGTATTACACACCATTATCATTAGGCAAAAAAAAACCAAGAAGAGCAAACGCTCGATCGAGTCACTTTCGCAGTTCTGAATATTATATGAGGCATCAGATGGACAGGAAGAAATTGCTATTCACAACACAATGAGTCACGTTCACATAAAATTTGAGCCCGGTCACTTTTATAGTTTCCGAGAAAAGCCCAACGTTAAGTTGTGTGTTGCCGAACAGAAAAGGCTAGTTATCTCCCTTGTTTTTCTGATAACGTTTGTAAAAGGCTACAGATGTAAATACTTTGATGTAAAGAATAATCCTACAAAGTTTCAATCACATCCGATGAACTTTGTCAAAGATATAAAATGTCTAATTTTTCCTTTGACGCTGACCTGTGACCTTGAAAAAGGTCAAAGGTCAACGAAACCATCGTTAAAGTGTAGAGGTCATTGGAGGTCACGACTAAACAAAATATGAGCCCGATCGCTTTGATAGTTTCCGAGAAAAGTCCAACGTTAAGGTGGTGTCTACGGACGGCCGGCCGGACGGCCGGCCGGACGGCCGGCCGGACAGACTAACACTGACCGATTACATAGTCACTTTTTCTCAAGTGACTCAAAAATTGTCTGTTTCTGGTCACCCGACCGACCCTAAATTTCGGCGCCGACCCTAAACTTTTTTTTTCCAAACTCAAAAAATTTTCCCATTTGTCCAAGCTCAAGATGTAAGATGTCTCAAGTCTTCTTTTCTGTTTCATCATGGAAATATCAGACCAGGTAAACAAAGAAAAACATGTCATACTCTTTCAGTCTTTGTCACAGATTTGTAAATGTGTTGAGTGTCTTGTCTCTATGTATAGTGAATCCAGTCTCTTTGCGCGATTTTTAAAGTTAGTTTTATTGGTCTACATTTGGGGAAAAAAAAGAAGAAAAAAATCCCTACCTACCTACCGACCCTATTTTTTTTAGCCATGTTACCAGAAACAGACAATTTTTTGGGGGGGGCCTTATGTCAATTGTCATCTTATTTGTAGTAAAATTAGAGTCAAACCTGCCCTGGTAACCACCTTTGGATAACGACCTCACCAACGGATCCCCTACGAGGGCTTTTTTCTATGAATAATTCACCTTTCATTTTCAATAGCAACCACCTGGCTACAATGACCTCATTTGGTTGGTCCCCAGGGTGGTGAATATACACTCTTCAAAAAAAGTTAAGGATCACTTTTTTACAAGCACGCCACACAAAACAGACAAGACCGAATTCTTTCATTTTAACAAAGCAAAGATCGAACGCGGCAGCGACAATTTAGCTAGAGTGTGTCAAACGTGACAACCCTCGAAAATGGAATTCACAACAATGTGAATCAGTGTCAATAACACGTGTGCCCTCCGTTGTGTGCCAGGCATTTAACACATCGTTGGCGCATGGAGTGGATCAGGTTGCATATGAATGCTCTGGGAACACCATTCCACTCCTGCTGGAGCCATTGCAGCAGTTGACCCAGATTGGCAGGAGGAGGGTGATGTTGCTGTACCCGACGACAAAGCTCGTCCCACATGTGCTCTATGGGGTTCAGGTCCGGGCTGTTGGCTGGCCACAGCATCCTGTTGACCCTGGCCTGCTGGATGAAGGTGTTTACAGCTGCAGAGTGAAGGGGAGTTTCGTTGTCATCCTGAAGAATTGCACGAGGGCCGATCGCTTGGAGGGCTGGAACGACCAGGGGTTGCAGGATCTCTCTGGTAGCGGACACCGGTCAAGTTGCCCACTACATGGTACAGAGGTGTCCTTAGACGTGTGCTGATCCCTCCCCAGACCATCACAGAGCCTCTGCCAAAACGCTGTCGTTCCAGAACAGCGCCTTCTGCGAAGCGCTCTCCGCGACGCCTCCACACTCGGATGCGACCATCCGCAGGTTCCAGGCAAAAGCGGGACTCATCTGTAAACAACACCTGAGCCCACTGCTGACGTTGCCACCTCACATGTTGAGTGCACCAGGCTCGGCGAGCTGCTCGGTGATTAGCAGTCAGGGTTGTTCCTCGGACCGGACGCCTTGCACGCAAGCCAAAGTTGTGTTAGCGGTTTCGGATCGTCTGACCACTAACAACAGTGTTGGTGGTAGCTTGTAGGCGTTGCCTAATGTTGTTTGCCGTAGCCATTCTTTGTTGCATGGCCTGCCTCTGAATGAAGCGATCCTCTCTTTGTGTGGTGACTCTGGGCCGACCAGAACGTTGTCGCTCCTGCACTCTTCCAGTTGCTTGGAATCTCTGTTTTAGTCTGATGATGACAGAGGGAGCCACTGCAAGCCTCTGGGCCACTTGCCTGGCAGCAACACCGTCTTGTAGCCATCCTATTGCCCTTCCTCTATCCAAATCGCTCAGTTTTCTTCGTGGGGGAATGTTGCTACTGTGCATAATTGTGTCAGCGTGTCAACCTTTAAACACAAGCTGGTGAGCGATGTTCATAGCCAGGACCCTGTTGTAGCACGTGCATCACAACCTTTTGCCCTGGCATGCGTTCCGCAAATTTCATGGGGCTATAAAAACCACCCTTTTTCTTCCAAAATGCAGATGCTTTTGAGAAGTCCCACAAAGGGAAATAACTCTGCCTGCCAAACAAAATTCTAGGTCAAGACTCATTGTTCATTTGTTAATTAAAACACATTAATCTTTTATTTATTATGTTGATGTTTAATTTTTAGGCATTTTTTTATAATTAGATCCGTTTCTTCAACCGATCCTTAACTTTTTTTGAAGAGTGTAAGTTTGACTAGTGGTGGATATAGACAGGTTTGACTAGTGGTGGATATAGACAGGTTTGACTAGTGGATACCAATAGGTTTGAATAGTGGTGGATATAGACAGGTTTGACTAGTGGTGGATATAGACAGGTTTGACTAGTGGTGGATATAGACAGGTTTGACTAGTGGTGGATATAGATAGGTTTGACTAGTGGTGGATATAGACAGGTTTGACTAGTGGTGGATATAGACAGGTTTGACTAGTGTTGGATATTGACAGGTTTGACTAGTGGTGGATATAGACAGGTAGTGGATATTGACAGGTTTGACTAGTGGTGGATATAGACAGGTTTGACTAGTGGTGGATATAGACAGGTTTGACTAGTGGTGGATATAGATAGGTTTGACTAGTGGTGGATATAGACAGGTTTGACTAGTGGTGGATATAGATAGGTTTGACTAGTGGTGGATATAGACAGGTAGTGGATATAGACAGGTTTGACTAGTGGTGAATGTAGACAGGTTTGACTAGTGGTGGATATTGACAGGTTTGACTAGAGGTGGGAATAGACAGGTTTGACTAGTGGTGGATATAGATAGGTTTGACTAGTGGTGGATATAGACAGGTAGTGGATATAGACAGGTTTGACTAGTGGTGGATATAGACAGGTTTGACTACTGGTGAATATAGACAGGTAGTGGATATAGACAGGTTTGACTAGTGGTGGATATAGACAGGTAGTGGATATAGACAGGTTTGACTAGTGGTGGATATAGACAGGTAGTGGATATAGACAGGTTTGATTAGTGGTGGATATAGACAGGTTTGACTAGTGGTGGGTATAGACAGGTAGTGGATATAGACAGGTTTGACTAGTGGTGGATATAGACAGGTAGTGGATATAGATAGGTTTGACTAGTGGTGGATATAGACAGGTTTGACTAGTGGTGGATATAGACAGGTTTGACTAGTGGTGGATATAGACAGGTTTGACTAGTGGTGGATATAGACAGGTAGTGGATATAGACAGGTTTGACTAGTGGTGGATATAGACAGGTTTGACTAGTGGTGGATATAGACAGGTTTGACTAGTGGTGGGTATAGACAGGATTGACTAGTGGTGGATATAGACAGGTAGTGGATATAGACAGGTTTGACTAGTGGTGGATATAGATAGGTTTGACTAGTGGTGGATATAGACATCTTGAACACGCGGCCAGTACTGTAACTGACCTTGATACGGATCGATCCAAGGGGGGCAATCTCAGTCATCTCAAAGAGGGAAATCCAAACGCAATCCGCTTTGTTCGATTTTATGGGCTTGGACGATAGAGAAAAATAAGAAAAGCAAAAGCTGGAGTAAACCTGGACGAAATTGCTATCAAGAACGCAGAATTGATTTTTTCTGAGTTTTTGTTGTTGCCGTAAGCGCCATGAATTTGCGGCACAATTTCGCGTCTCGCACATCTGATGTTGACATGCATCAACAAAGGGGCCTCACTCTGGAAGAGTTTCCTGCTCCGATAAACATGGCGCTTACGGCAACAAAAAAAACTCAGAAAAAATCAATTCTGCGTTCTTGATAGCAATTTTGTCCAGGTTTACTCCAGCTTTTGCTTTTCTTATTTTTCTCTATCGTCCAAGCCCATAAAATCGAACAAAGCGGATTGCGTTTGGATTTCCCTCTTTGAGATGACTGAGATTGCCCCCCTTGGATCGATCCGTATCAAGGTCAGTTACAGTACTGGCCGCGTGTTCAAGATGTGGATATAGACAGGTAGTGGATATAGACAGGTTTGACTAGTGGTGAATGTAGACAGGTTTGACTAGAGGTGGATATAGACAGGTGTGACTAGTGGTGGGTATAGACAGGTTTGACTAGTGGTGGATATAGATAGGTTTGACTAGTGGTGGATATAGACAGGTAGTGGATATAGACAGGTTTGACTAGTGGTGGATATAGACAGGTGTGGCTAGTGGTGGATATAGACAGGTAGTGGATATAGACAGGTTTGACTAGTGGTGGATATAGACAGGTAGTGGATATAGACAGGTTTGACTAGTGGTGGATATAGACAGGTTTGACTAGTGGTGGGTATAGACAGGTTTGACTAGTGGTGGATATAGACAGGTTTGACTAGTGGTGAATATAGACAGGTAGTGGATATAGACAGGTTTGACTAGTGGTGGATATAGACAGGTTTGACTAGTGGTGGATATAGACAGGTTTGACTAGTGGTGGATATAGACAGGTAGTAGATATAGACAGGTTTGACTAGTGGTGGATATAGACAGGTTTTACTAGTGGTGGATATAGACAGGTTTGACTAGTGGTGGATATAGACAGGTTTGACTAGTGGTGGATATAGATAGGTAGTGGATATAGACAGGTTTGACTAGTGGTGGATATAGACAGGTTTTACTAGTGGTGGATATAGACAGGTTTGACTAGTGGTGGATATAGACAGGTAGTGGATATAGACAGGTTTGACTAGTGGTGGATATAGACAGGTTTGACTAGTGGTGGATATAGACAGGTTTGACTAGTGGTGGATATAGACAGGTTTGACTAGTGGTGGATATAGACAGGTTTGACTAGTGGTGGATATAGATAGGTTTGACTAGTGGTGGATATAGACAGGTTTGACTAGTGGTGGATATAGATAGGTTTGACTAGTGGTGGATATAGACAGGTTTGACTAGTGGTGGATATAGACAGGTTTGACTAGTGGTGGATATAGATAGGTTTGACTAGTGGTGGATATAGACAGGTTTGACTAGTGGTGGATATAGACAGGTTTGACTAGTGGTGGATATAGACAGGTTTGACTAGTGGTGGATATAGACAGGTTTGACTAGTGGCGGATATAGACAGGTTTGACTAGTGGTGATATAGACAGGTTTGACAAGTGGTGGATATAGACAGGTAGTGGATATAATAATAATAATAAATAAATAACTTTTCTATAGCGCGAGTCCCATCAATTGGCTCCAGGCGCTTTACAAATTCATTATAGAATAAACTAGCACAAATCAACAAGCATACAAAGCATACATTTAACTGAGACATAACACCAAGAACCCAAGCACTAAGCAAAAACTTAGCGTACAATGTTAAAAGTACACACACATGCACGCGCACACACAAAGATACCATTGACAAATAGACCATAAAGCACATACAGGGTAGAGAGTTCCAAAACAGAATAGAGTTGTGGAGAGTCTACTCAGGCTAAGCAAAGGCTTTACGAAACAGGTATGTTTTGAGTTGTGTTTTGAAGGAGGAAAGGCTGCTGGAGTCACGGATAGAACTTGGAAGCGAGTTCCAGACGGTCGGAATCTGGTACCTAAAGGTTCTTTCACCAAAGGTCTTGGTCCTGGTTTTGGGGATGCGAAGGAGTTTTTCAGAGGAGGATCTGAGAGAACGGGATGGCTCGTAGATACTGAGGGAATGGGACAAATAGGGGGGAAGTGTTTTCTCAAAACAGCGGTACCCTAACAGAGCCAGCTTGTACTCGATATAGACAGGTTTGACTAGTGGTGGATATAGACACTAAGACAGGTTTGACTAGTGGTGGATATAGACAGGTTTGAATCCAGTAATAATGCTTCATGCAGTGAGTGACAGCCTCACACAAGGCAAACGGACCAGCTGTGCTTGACTGGCCACACACCCTGCACAACCTGACTGTTGCACAAACACACTGCCCAATGTTGCTGACATTCAGAAATTTGACAAAGACAATACCAAGGTGATTTTCAACAAAGCATTTGACACACATCCTAGTGACTTGTGCTTGTAACCTTGCTTACAATTATACAAACACCTGCAATATCAAAACATAGGCCTTGCATTAGTTTGTTGTTTTCTTCTTTTTTACCTCGCTTCCAAGAGAGCGCAAGTGTGAACCACAAAAAGCATACCAAATTATCGTCAAAGAGTGAAACTGTAAAACTTGCATCTTATGTATTAAAGGTGAATTTTTACACACTAAGAAAACTACAGATCAAAGATGCATATCTTCTCAAAGATCACCCTTCTCTTTTCACAATCTCTACCACCAGCAATTTGAAAAATAATGTCTTCAAGTTCAAAGGGGGTATACCAGTTTAACTAAAGAATGCTATAATGGATGCATGGCAAGCCAAAGAAAATCAACTTGCAAAGATGGGAGCTCACACACTGGCAACTTTCCTGAGAAAAGCCTTGGAACCAAGCTAGACTGCATAAGCTGGTAATCAAGCAAAGCAGCAGGAACCAAAGCCTGCTACTTACTGTAAATAAGTACCTGTGGGAAAAATGTTATCATTAACGCTGTTAGTTTCAGGGGAACGATAACCTACTTCTTTCGCTTTCCAGCTCAAGCTACCAACATCAACATTCACTGATTCAGCAGTCACATGGTAGACACAAACATGGTGAAGAATGCAACCCCTGGAGATGTGATCATGCATCTGCATCAACATATTTTCTCAACAAAGGCTCTCACTCCCAGCAGGGGGCTCACAGTCACAATTAAGATTCTCCTGGCTCTAGCCTAATGTTCTTAGCATCCTTATAACACTGGTGTATCACAGGGAACTTAGCTGTGTCCAGTGACATTGTAATTTGTATTGACTTGAACTAAGCTGCTGGGCAAAGGTAAACACTCATCATATTTTGCCATATTGTGTCACTGTGTGGGGATGACCTCTTTGGATCATGAATGATCAGCAGTGATCCTATTCGTTCCTGCACTTCCATGGCAACCTCCTCACATAGCAACCCTATACTCTCCTTTATTAAAATGCTCCATTTTTAAATTCTGAAGACGGAGTACCGCTCTTGTGCATTTGAAAACAACGGCACAAGTAATCTTCCCATTTGGACAGTTACCTTCCCTGTACGGTGTACCAAGATCCCCCCCCCCCCTCCCCCACCAGTGTTAAGCATGGGTATGCTTAACGACACACCCCTCACAATTGGTGAACTGGCTTGAGCCCTTAACTCTTACTAAGGGTTGAGAGCACAGGTTGTCTACCAGTAAGACACGTTGCTATCTTGCTGCCTATTATGCAGAAAGAACAAATGAATACTCCCAGTCCCACTTTCAGTTTCATGCCAAATGCATGAATGAAAAACACGGGAGATTAACAAGTCAACCGCCATTCACATCTCAGATAATGACAACACTGCATGCTAACATTTAGCTATGACCCTCAGGCAGCTGTAATGGACACAGACCACTGAGCTCCATCACCTCTCTCTATACAACCTAAATCCCCTTCCCTCATGTCCTAATGTTATTAACAGTTGCACTATATTGTCCAGTTGCTGGGAAGTTCGGGCTGTTTCCTCCCCCTCCCAGGTGAAAGCCAGCAGCAACCAGAGGTGTGATACCCAGGTGTGAACGTGTTTAGGTGAAAGCCAGCAGCAACCAGAGGTGTGATATCCAGGTGTGAACGTTTTTAGGTGAATGCCAGCCAGCAACCAGAGGTGTGATACCCAGGTGTTAACGTTTTTAGGTGAAAGCCAGCAGCAACCAGAGGTGTGATACCCAGGTGTGAACGTTTTTAGGTGAAAGCCAGCAGCAACCAGAGGTGTGATACCCAGGTGTGAACGTTTTTAGGTGAAAGCCAGCAGCAACCAGAGGTGTGATACCCAGGTGTGAACGTTTTTAGGTGAAAGCCAGCAGCAACCAGAGGTGTGATACCCAGGTGTGAACGTTTTTAGGTGAAAGCCAGCAGCAACCAGAGGTGTGATACCCAGGTGTGAACGTTTTTAGGTGAAAGCCAGCAGCAACCAGAGGTGTGATACCCAGGTGTGAACGTGTTTAGGTGAAAGCCAGCAGCAACCAGAGGTGTGATACCCAGGTGTTAACGTTTTTAGGTGAATGCCAGCCAGCTGTAATTATGGCAGAATGGCCAAGCTCCTTAGTTTTAGGTGGTACATGCCATGGTGGTGACAGACACCAAGGGGGGACATGGATACATTACCATTAGTGAGTCACCCTATCACATTGAGCCACGTCGTCTACGTCTGGATTTCAACATGGGGACTATCAGTATCACAAGTCCAGTGCTCTACCAGATACCCTCTTCACCCCCCCCCCCTCCCCTTAAAACCATAACAGTAACAGACTGATCAGTCCAGGATGTTAATTGAACATTCTCAATATTGTAGGCAGAGTGCCATTTGGATGTTTTCAAATTCCACATAGCCACCGATTGGTGGTGATTTGCAGACATTTTCAAGTAGTTTTACTTTCAGCATTGACATGGGAATGATTCCTGTGGGTTGATTCATGCTCCTTGTGAAGTTTGGATTTAAATTTGTTAACAGTTAAGACGTTAAGAGAAATCTTCACAGGCATAAAACTAAAAGAGGGAAAGTCTGAAAGTGGGGGCTCCCGCTGTTACAACCAACATCCAACACTAGCACTCAGTATCTTCACTGATCCCACTGTTACAACCAACATCCAACACTAGCACTCAGTATCTTCACTGTTACAACCAACATCCAACACTAGCACTCAGTATCTTCACTGTTACAACCAACATCCAACACTAGCACTCAGTATCTTCACTGTTACAACTAACATCCAACACTAGCACTCGGTATCTTCACTGTTACAACCAACATCCAACACTAGCACTCGGTATCTTCACTGTTACAACCAACATCCAACACTAGCACTCAGTATCTTCACTGTTACAACCAACATCCAACACTAGCACTCAGTATCTTCACTGTTACAACTAACATCCAACATTAGCACTCAGTATCTTCACTGTTACAACCAACATCCAACACTAGCACTCGGTATCTTCACTGTTACAACTAACATCCAACACTAGCACTCAGTATCTTCACTGTTACAACCAACATCCAACACTAGCACTCAGTATCTTCACTGTTACAACCAACATCCAACACTAGCACTCGGTATCTTCACTGTTACAACCAACATCCAACACTAGCACTCAGTATCTTCACTGTTACAACCAACATCCAACACTAGCACTCGGTATCTTCACTGTTACAACCAACATCCAACACTAGCACTCGGTATCTTCACTGTTACAACCAACATCCAACACTAGCACTCGGTATCTTCACTGTTACAACCAACATCCAACACTAGCACTCGGTATCTTCACTGTTACAACCAACATCCAACACTAGCACTCGGTATCTTCACTGTTACAACCAACATCCAACACTAGCACTCGGTATCTTCACTGTTACAACCAACATCCAACACTAGCACTCGGTATCTTCACTGTTACAACCAACATCCAACACTAGCACTCGGTATCTTCACTGTTACAACCAACATCCAACACTAGCACTCAGTATCTTCACTGTTACAACCAACATCCAACACTAGCACTCAGTATCTTCACTGTTACAACTAACATCCAACATTAGCACTCAGTATCTTCACTGTTACAACCAACATCCAACACTAGCACTCGGTATCTTCACTGTTACAACTAACATCCAACACTAGCACTCAGTATCTTCACTGTTACAACCAACATCCAACACTAGCACTCAGTATCTTCACTGTTACAACCAACATCCAACACTAGCACTCGGTATCTTCACTGTTACAACCAACATCCAACACTAGCACTCAGTATCTTCACTGTTACAACCAACATCCAACACTAGCACTCGGTATCTTCACTGTTACAACCAACATCCAACACTAGCACTCGGTATCTTCACTGTTACAACCAACATCCAACACTAGCACTCGGTATCTTCACTGTTACAACCAACATCCAACACTAGCACTCGGTATCTTCACTGTTACAACCAACATCCAACACTAGCACTCGGTATCTTCACTGTTACAACCAACATCCAACACTAGCACTCGGTATCTTCACTGTTACAACCAACATCCAACACTAGCACTCGGTATCTTCACTGTTACAACCAACATCCAACACTAGCACTCGGTATCTTCACTGTTACAACTAACATCCAACACTAGCACTCAGCATCTTCACTGTTACAACTAACATCCAACACTAGCACTCAGCATCTTCACTGTTACAACTAACATCCAACACTAGCACTCGGTATCTTCACTGTTACAACCAACATCTAACACTAGCACTCGGTATCTTCACTGTTACAACCAACATCCAACACTAGCACTCGGTATCTTCACTGTTACAACTAACATCCAACACTAGCACTCGGTATCTTCACTGTTACAACCAACATCCAACACTAGCACTCGGTATCTTCACTGTTACAACCAACATCCAACACTAGCACTCGGTATCTTCACTGTTACAACTAACATCCAACACTAGCACTCGGTATCTTCACTGTTACAACCAACATCCAACACTAGCACTCAGTATCTTCACTGTTACAACCAACATCCAACACTAGCACTCGGTATCTTCACTGTTACAACTAACATCCAACACTAGCACTCAGTATCTTCACTGCAACACAGAACCACTCACGGATTTTGTTCTTGATATCTTCACACTGGGTGATATGAGGAAATTTCAGTATCTGCTTCCATTTCTTGCTCTTGCCTTTGCGCTTGCCACCGCCGCCTGGAAAAACAAGAGGAGAAAGCATTAGCCCGGGAAATGTAAACAAATGAATCGGTTCAAAAGCAGATGCGCCTTCTGCAGTGGACATAAAGCGCCATAAAATGTAAAAATAGAACATGTTCAAGCAGAACATACCTTTTCTCCCTTTCATGCGAGTGACACATTTATGTGTAACCGACACTTGTGTGAGGTGGTTATTCTGAAGAAACAAATGAACTACAGTATTTCAATCTTACACTTAGCTTACTTTTCATGTACTAAACTGCAGTGAGGCACAAAATCTGTACGATTCAATGAAGATCAGCATTCCAGTGGGTGCAAATTCACAGTCCCAATACAAAAGGAAGATAAACAACAGTACGTTGGTAGATCTTCGGTTCTAAATGTACATCTTGAATGCACAGTTGACTTTCCACAAATGCTGCATCAGTGCATGTGTGGGTGAAACCAAAGGTTAAAAAAAACTCTCGATAGACAAATTCTGAAAATAATTCTGTCAGGTTTGTATGGGTTGAGTGACCTTTTCTTGCTAAATTGCAGACAAACAATGGAGGGACCAATCACTAGGGAGGGGTGTGCCGGAATCACATACGTGTCTCCTCGTATTTCCGGCACACTCCTCACTAGTGATTGGCCCCTCCAATGTTTGTCTGAGTTTTGCAAGAAAAGGTCACTCTTCCACAGCCCATACAAACCCGACAGAGTTATTTCTGAAAATCGTCTATTGTAGCCTAATCCAGCCACCAGGAAGGACTGACCATTTCTTTTCCAGTATTTTCACATCAAAAACGACAACAGTAAAATAATTCCAGCCAACCCTATCTTGGCTTTGTACTTGCATACACAATATAATTATAATGCTGGAGTCTAACTTTGAGGTCTTCTCATCTCACAGCCCGTTACAAGAAAACAATATAACTCTACCTGCCCCCTAAACCAAACATAGCTCAACAAGTGTATGGCAGGGTTTCATTTACTAGTGTGCCCTGCGCCATTGGCGCATTCAATCTGAAAATGTCCCATCACAATTCCCTTCAGTGCGTCAAAGGGCGCATTGAGATTACGTACCACTGCGCCACCAAATGTACACTTTACATCGGATTACACACACACACACACTCACACATAAAGAGATAACACAATATAGCGGCTAATTCTCAAATAACACCATTTAACATCTTTGGTCAACACGCGCTTCTTGCCTTCGATTATGTCCCATCGGAATTTGGTTGAGGGGGACAAATGTCCCATTTCCTTTTTCTCCCAGGCTAAACCCTGGTGTGGCATGTAAATATGTATGCTTAGATCTGCATGACTGATAAATATTGAAATAATACTAAGAAGAGAAGGTTAACAGGTGCTTGGAATCAGCAATAAAGGGTAAACAAAGGGTCCGTAAACAATGTGCCTCTTAACATTATTACTTCAGTTCTTAAAGCATCCACTTATCTGCATGACCATCTTGACACCAACTGGTCTCATATTATTTGTCTTGAGTCATGTTGATCTCACATCTGCACTGGTGCAGCTTAAATCATGGATAATGTTTGGCTGTAAATGATCTGAATCAGTGCTTGCATATAAACAAAACCTCCCTAAAATAATACATGCAGCTACAGCTGAACAGTTGTTGATAATCACGAACAAGAGCAGCAGGTCTGCACTTTACCGGCCACTGGTCAGTGACTGGCCTGAGTGATCAGATGTCTTGAGCCTGTCCACAGACTGTCTTCACTTCTCACCAGTGTATCAACAATTCAACAAAAGGAACATCGTCACATTCGACACAAGCATAAAAGACGAATTATCTAATGGCCCTCATCCCAGCGTAAACATCTAGGTCTAAACTGGGGTGCTCAAAATCGAAAATAACAACAAAAACTTGAATGCAGCAAATTCAGACTTGACCAAAATTTATGCCTGCTTGGTGCCATTACAGCTCAAAGATGGTATCGAGACAAGGTTCAGTGATGCGAGTTATCTCCTTACCTTCGCGTGCTTTTAAATAAACTGTGTTTGCAACTATGTTTTCCAGTTCCATCTAGGCAGAAAGCGGGTACTGGGCTTCAACAGGGTCAACCCCAGACCCCAATGAGTCCACAAGCTCGCCTCTGATGACAAGGGTGTGGTGAGCTGAAGGCAAAATGGCTGCTGCTCTCATCAAGGGATTACGGCGAAGGAGATCGCTCATTGGCTAAAAATTTCTCTCGGCGAATGCTCAGAAAATTGTAGTGTCGGCTGCTGTAGTTATCGATGCGGATTATCAGTCTTTATCCCACATTGAAGCGTTGCAGCAGGGTTGAGATAGTCCCACAATGTTGTTTCAAGCCACACGCTATCCGGTTTTGCCGGGGAAAGAGGCAGAAACTGCAGGAGAAGGCTAACAGGATGCAGCTCTGTCTTCATCGATCGACCCCAGAAAGCGGGCACTAGACACAGTCGCACATTTCTGTCCCACACACGCGTGCAATGAGTTTTGTAACAGTGTCTCACAGAGTACAGGGCCGCTGCATGGAGCCAAGTCATTTAAAATGCCGCCTTCAAAATTCGTGTCGATGCTCCATTCTTTATAGAGCATAGACCTATATAAATATAGGTCCCAGCTTAGAGTAAGATGCAGCTCAGTAGGCCTAGTTTCATTAGGGAGTCGGTCGAGGTTGTCGGCCTTGACTCTTCAAGCTCACTGCACAGCTCAGCTAATACACTGTAAAAGTACATTTTAAGGGGCTTATTGTCCGTCAGGTCTTAATTGCCTACATTGGACATGAATTGGTTTATAAATGATACGATTCGAGTTTTTACGCCCTCGCGGCTTTTGATGTATGCGTGTTTAGGTGGTATCAGCCATCTGCACTGTATATGGTGCGCCAAATTGATATTACCATAGACCTATATATCGTTAACAGTTATAAAGGGTTTTGAAACTATCGTTAACTGTTATATATAGAGTTTCGAAACTATCGTTATCTGTTATATATTATAGAGTTTCGAAACTATCGTTAACTGTTAAATAGACTCGGTTTCGAAACTATCGTTAACTGTTATTTAGAGCCGGTTATATCAATAGCGCGTATGTGCGCGCTATTGCTAAAACTATGAATAACAGATCTATAACGAGGGTTTCGCAAAACGGTGGCATGGTGCGCGCAAGTGATATTACTATCGTTAACTGTTATATAGAGTTTCTAAAAATAGCGAAGGCGTGGTCGGATGTTTCGATGCCGGCAAAATGGCTGCTGAACGTTGACAACGTTTCGTTCGAGCGAATTTGAACTAAATTACTACTACTGACAACATTTAGTAGATCATATTTAACTAACTGTCGTCTGATAAGTCCATCATTTCGCTGCTTCGTTTAATCAAGTAATCACATCTTCGCTGTGTGCGGGTTAGTTTATACACATTGGCGGCTGGCATGCATGCAGTGGCCAACGGTCAGTGTCAGCCGGGTTGACCCGTCCAGTACCCAAAAACACGATGCGAAAGCATGCAGTGTTTTCCAAAACGCGTCGTGGGGGATGTCACTCGGGAAACACGTTGTTTTGTCTACCATACCCGTGTGACTTGGAATAAGGCCGTGAAAAGTAAATATGCGCCGACATGGCTGCAATCTACTGGCCGTATAAAATTTCATCTCACACGGCATCACTGCAGAGCGCCTAGAACTGTATCCACGGAATATGCGCGATATAAGCCTCATTGATTGATTGATTGATTGTGTTTGTTTTGAAAAAAACCCACTGTTTTGTGTAGTGCGTCTGTCATGGTCTTTTCCGCGTATATTCAGTAGGCCTACCGTCTTCAAACCGCACACGCGGAAAACGGTACGGCCGAAAGTACAAATGATATGATAAAGCTAATATTAAACAAACTCAACAATGATTTGAGAAGACGACAACAGAAGAACGGTCAATATCTAATGTTGTAGTTTTTTAAATTGTGTTTCTAGTTAAAATGTACATTTCGTAGCAAAAAGACAGTTTTGCAATGGCAGTTTCATGGTTTTCCCATTTGGGAACGATACCGACGCGCTTTTGATAAAACTATCGTTAGCTGTTATATAGAGTTTCTGAAACTCTATATAAAACTGAGATAACGATAGTTTCGAAACTCTACATAACAGTTAACGATAGTTACAAAACTCTGTATAACAGTTAACGATAGTTTCAAAACCCGATATAACAGTTAACGATAGTAATATCAATTCAGTGGCGCACCATAAGAATGACTCCCAAGATCTCAGTTTAACGTGCCATTGTGGTGACACGGGGGGGGGGGGGGGGGGGGGGTGTGGGGGTGGGAGATGATACCGTCTCTGGGTCTGCACATAAAGTTGAGCCGTGTCCGTCCCGGCCCGGATTCGAACCAGCGACCTTTCGATCACAAGTCCAGTGCTCTACCACCTGAGCTACCCGGGCCCCCAAAAAGTACACTGTACGTAAATCGTGCTTTATATAAAGTACGTAACACACTGCATGACTGACGCGACACTGCAAGGCAGAGTCGGTTACAGGGTTTTCCCAGGAAATAACAGTTTGGAAGTTGAGTGTGCATGTCTGTCGTATGGCACACTGTAAACCAGTGAAGTGGTTCACTCAGTTTTGAACACACTTTCTGTAACCAGTTGTGAACAGTGACTGTGTGACGAACCACATAATTCTTCTGGAAAAAGTAGCACACTGGCATGTTACTCGGTGACACAGTGGGGCCGTCACTGAACCAAAACTAAAGACTCAAGTTACGACGACAGAAACACATACCTTTTAGTTAAAAACAAAAATAATAATGACACTGACTGGCCTAAATTTAAGACAGACAGAAAAAATCTCGTCTGGGATCGCCTTTCGAGTGGGCGTTATGGGCAGGTGGTCGCTTTCGAGAGGTGGTCGCAGGGGCAGAATCGACTGTATAAACTTGACTATTTGAAAGTGAAGCAGCGTAAATATGACTCGCACTGCCGCCGCTCGACTCTACACCGAGAGGTGGGCGTGTCTCTGTTGAAAAGTGCCGGTGACTGCCCGCTCGCCGGGTGGACCGTGCCATCAGTGTTAGCCTGTTCCTCCAGCCCATCCGGCATCTCAGGCAAACGCTTCTTCTTTTGTCTCTGACTGACTGTCATTGTGGACAAAAGCTGCTTCTTTTGTCTCTGACTGACTGTCATTGTGGACAAACGCTGCTTCTTTTGTCTCTGGCCAGGGCCGGACTACCGGGGGGGGGGGGGGGGGGGGTTATGGGGGTTGCGCAACCCCCCCCCCCCTAGCCTGAACATGTACCTTACTTATTTAAAACATTTTTTATTATTGCTTATTTTATGCCGTTTCATGCAAGGAGCGACCATTTTCTTATCTCAGAATATGACCTACCCATCAGCTTCAGGGGGCTTTGCCCCCTGACCCCCACAAGGGGCTCTGCCCCTTGACCCCGCCCAGGGGCGGACGAGGGGTAGGGTTTCCGGACCCACCTTATAAATATAAAAATATAAAAATATAAAAATATTGAATGAGGTATGCATTTCTTTATTTTACATTGAGTTTCAATTTTGGGGGTTATAATCAGTGACAAAATCTGCTGCCTGAAACTGGTAATGATCATCCTCAGAATGCACCAGATTGCACCATTTTGCATCCTTTTTTCAAAATTTTCCGGGGGGGCATGCCCCCGAACCCCCCTAGCAAGCTAGGCGCTTTGCGCCGTCGGCGCCTTCACACCCATATCTTCACAATATACTTTTAAACCCCCCCCCCCCATAAAATGAACTGATCCGCCCCTGCCGCCAGGGGGGATATCCCCCTGGACCACCTCTAGCAACCCCCCCCCCTCCTCTTAGCCTAGTCCGGTCCTGCTGGCTAACTGTCATTGTTGGCAAAAGCTTCTTCTTTTGTCTCTGGCTGACTCACACCGTATACCGTGGTTGCACTAGGAGTCTGTCCGAAGCGGTTGCACCCCTATTTTTCTGTCCGAAGGGAGACACGCGACGTAAGTTTCTGCACACGATCACCTGTAATTCCTCACAAATGACATATCATCACAAAACGGCTACCGTTTGTACTTTGGCCTACTTTGAAATATGACGCTCCTGCACCACTTTAAATCTGTCAAGAAATGACCATAGATCACATTACAATCGCGTGTAGCCTTTCTCATGTGCTTGAATTTCCCTAGTAACTGCGGAAAGTCAAAATTTGCACATAATGCGCTTGAAATGTGTAAATACTTGAAGGCCAACGTTCACAAACACATTGAAGCAATGAAACAAATCGATGATATGATGCTATGACACCTTAGGCCAAAGTACAAACGGTAGTTTTGTGATATGTCATTTGTGAGGAATTACAGGTGATTGTGTGTAGAAACTTACGTCGCGTGTCTCCCTTCGGACAGAAAAATAAGGGTGCAACTGCTTCGGACAGATTTGTATACGGTGTGTAACTGTTGTTGTTGGCAAAAGCTTCTTCTTTTGTCTGACTGACTGTCATTGTTGGCAAAAGCTTCTTCTTTTGTCTCTGGCTGACTGTTGTTGTTGGCAAAAGCTTCTTCTTTTGTCTCTGGCTGACTGTTGTTGTTGGCAAAAGCTTCTTCTTTTGTCTCTGGCTGACTGTTGTTGTTGGCAAAAGCTTCTTCTTTTGTCTCTGGCTGACTGTTGTTGTTGGCAAAAGCTTCTTCTTTTGTCTCTGGCTAACTGTCATTGTTGGCAAAAGCTTCTTCTTTTGTCTCTGACTGACTGTCATTGTTGGCAAAAGCTTCTTCTTTTGTCTCTGACTGACCGGGGCCCGGTAGCTCAGTTGGTAGAGCACTGGACTTGTGATCGAAAGGTCCCAGGTTCGGACGGACACGGGTCAACTTTATGTGCAGACCCAGAGACGGAAGCCATGTCCCACCCCCGTGTCATCACAATGGCACGTAAAAGACCTTGGTCATTCTGCCATAAGTGCAGGTGGCTGAATACACCTAAACACGCAGACACCTGGGTAGCGCGACTCCGTTGCTGCTAGCTTTCCACTGGGAGGAAGCGACCCGTATACCGTGGTTGCACTAGGAGTCTGTCCGAAGCGGTTGCACCCTTGACTATCTGAAAGCGATGGGACAATAAAGTAATGAAATGAAAATGAAATGAAATTGTTGGCAAAAGCTTCTTCTTTTGTCTCTGACTGACTGTCATTGTTGGCAAATCTTCTTCCCTTGTCTTTGACTGTGACTGTCATTGTTGGCAAATCTTCTTCCCTTGTCTTTGACTGTGACTGTCATTGTTGGCAAATCTTCTTCTCTTGTCTCTGACTTGACTGTCATTGATGGCAAAAGCTTCATCTTTTTTCCCTGTCTGACTGTCATTGTTGGCAAAGCTTCTTATCTTGTCTTTGACTGTGACTGTCATTGTTGGCAAAAGCTTCTTCTTTTGTCCCTGTCTGACTGTCATTGTTGGCAAAGCTTCTTATCTTGTCTTTGACTGTGACTGTCATTGTTGGCAAAAGCTTCTTCTTTTGTCTCCGACTGACTGTCATTGTTGTAAAACATTGCTTCTTTTTTCTCTGATTGACCGTCACGGTGGGCAAAAGTCGCTTCGTTTTTCTCTGAATAACTGTTATTGTACGAAACTGACCCCTTGGCTTACAATATGCAAACAATAATGTCGTTTGACCATCCAGTCGTTCGTAGTCTGCGAAAGGCCGAAACTTATTGCATATCACCAAAAATCGAAGTTGTCATTTCGGCACTGAAAAATCCAATTTTTTCACGAGGGGGCGAAAGGCGACTCCAAGGAGTCACTAAAAATTATTTTTTTTGAATTAAAAAAACATTAACAAAAGTATGACGAAACTTTAATGACAATTTCAGAAAAAATGTCCTTGACAATTAAATCCAAGCAACTCTGATTTCTGTGAAGATGAAAGGTAAAAAATGCATTCCTGGGTTTATTTTTCTTGCCAAAAAGACGAGTGTCATTTTAGAAGATGTGTCTAGTCGATTATATCTTCAATAAAATGTGGGCTTCGGAGCGCAGTGGCTGGGCGTATTTAGGACACATTACGATGTTATGCTCAACAGGTTTGAAGATCAAAGGGAGACAAGTGACGGACGCCTATAAAGCCAAAACTGAATGTGCAGGTAATTCTGGCTGACGCAGAGAGCGCAAGTGGAGACTAACTACATTATTTAAGTTGTTTTGAGTTTAGAGCAGTACATTATAACCCCAATAAATCATTGAGGTAAATGAACATAATATTAACAAAATAAGAAGCCCCCCCCCCGCAAAACAGAAAAACACACACACCAAAAAACAAACTAACAACTGTTAATCTTTGTCTGTCTGACTGTCTGTCCGTCCGTCTCTCTGTCGGTCTGTCTGTCTGTCTAACTGTCTCTCCCTGTCTGTCTGTCTGTCTGTCTGTCTGTCTGTCTGTCTGTCTGTCTCTCTCTCTCTCTCTCTCTCTCTCTCTCTCTCTCTCTCTCTCTCTCTCTCTCTCTCTCTCTTTCGTACGTACACAAACACACACACATACACACACACACTGTGACACACACACACACGTACACAGGGCACACGCACACACGTACACAGGACACACACACACACGTACACAGGGCACACACACACCGGCTCACTCACGCACGCACACACACACTGACACACACGCGCGCGCTCGCACGCACGCCTCGTCAAGTTGAACCTAACTACAAACCAGGTCGCGCAACTTTCTGTATTTTTCACTCAGGTGTATAATTTTATTCAGTGCTGACGTAAATGGCATCTGACAACTAGGTGTGCACATCAGTGAGTGTCCCACTTTCGCTGTTGACCTGTTACCTGGGGCATACACCTCGCCTTACCAATAATTTTATACATGTGATGTGATATTGTTCAGATTCTGTTTTCACTCTCAGGAGATCATTTAAATACATAGGTATATTGATTGTATGCGCTTTTATTTCCGTGCGCCGAATCGGTCTAAGAGAGAGAGATGAGAGAGAGAGAGAGAGAGAGAGAGAGAGAGAGAGAGAATTGAATTGAATTGAACTTTATTTAACAAGGATTAAGATTTAAGGCTACGCCTTTTCTTACAATCTGTCCTTGGGACGCATAGAGAGAGAGAGAGAGAGAGAGAGAGAGAGAGAGAGAGAGAGAGAGAGAGAGAAAAAAAGAGAGAGATAGAGAACAGAGACAGAGAGACAAAGACAGACAGACAGACATAGCTATTTAGGTTTGTAATTTATGAGTGTGAGTTGATATGAGTTTGATTTCCACCAAGAGTTTACATTTGATGAAACTCTTGTTTTGGTACGCGTAAGAGATAATAAAGTCTTAAATGTCTTTGTCTATGTCTTTGTCTATGTCTTTGTCTATCATTGTCTATGTCTAAGATGGCTCCGTTCAGCTCACCTGCAACGAGACACACCCCCAGGTGTCACATCACAGTCAGTCTTACCTGTCCCGACACTGTACTGTCACTCATTATGACGTACAGGTAATCACGCGTGTCTCACAGCACACAGACTGAGCACAAGCATATAAAGAGCTTCTTCACCAGCTCATGCATGGAATCAACGACAAGGCAGACATTTCTTTGACTTTCAGTATCTGTCTGTTTGTCTGTCTGTATCCGAGTATCTGTCGGTCGGTCTGTTTGTGTGTCTGTATCAGTATCTGTCTGCTTGTCTGTCTGTATCAGTATCTGTCAGTCAGCCTGTTTGTCTGTATGTATCAGTACCTGTCGGTCGGTCTGTTTGTATGTCTGTATCAGTATCTGTCTGTTTGTCTGTCTGTATCGGTATCTGTCGGCCGGCCTGTTTGTCTGTCTGTATCACTGAGTATATGTCGGTCTGTCGGTCTGTATACGTATATGTGAGTCTGTCTGTTTGTCTGTCTGAATCAGAACCTGTCGGTCGGCCTGTTTGTCTGTATGTATCAGTATCTGTTGGTCTGTCTGTTGTCAGTTTGTCTGTATGTATCAGTATCTGTTGGTCTGTCTGTTGTGTGGGTAATCACGCTCGTCGCACCGAGAGCGGCCTGCATGTAAAAGCTGCACACAGTGCGCATGGTATTTATTCCAGCGACACGAAGTCCATCAGTCTATCTGTGTGTCTGTCTTTCCGTCTGTCTGTTCGTCTGTCTTTGTATCTGTTGGTCGGTCTGTCTGTGCCAGGTAAGTTATGCTCGCCGCACCGGCAATCGTTGAACATGCAGACAGAGCGAACGATATTTCTTTCAACGAAACTTTTTTTCTTCTGTCAGTGAGTGTGTGTTTGTGTGAGTGCGTGTGAGTGTGTGTTAGTGTGTGTTAGTGTGTGTGTGTGTGTAAGCGTGCGTGCGTGCGTCAGTGCGTGCGTGTGTGTGTGTGTGTGTGTGTGTGTGTATATATATATAGTGTGTGTGTATATATAGTGTGTGTGTGTGTATGTAGTGTGTGCGTGTGTGTGTATCTATATATATAGTGTGTGTGTGTGTGTATATAATGTGTGTGTGTGTGTGTGTGTGTGTGTGTGTGTGTGTGTGTGTGTGAAGGTCAGTCGGTCTGTATTTCTGTCTATGCAGTATACACATGTCAGTAGCTTGGTTATTTTGTAATAAAACCGTGGCAGAATTTCATGGAAGAGCACGGCGCAGACTTGCTCCCCCTGGTTGTGGACCGTGCCCTGGCAGCAGAAAGAGGTTGATTGCAGTGTAAGCATCGACAATATAAGCACTGCTAAGCACCTGCCAGTGCCAGTGAACATCCTGTATTTATCGTCTTTGATCACGAGCGATTGACTTTTAGTGCTCTGTCTTTTAAGAAGCAGCCCTGACTATAAAGAAATCGCACAAGGTCGGCAGATCACAGGCGATTTAACACAGCAAAACGCTATGAACAGTTTCGGAAAATGTAAATATGTTTATACAATCTCAAACAGAATGAGGCAGAGCGATGTTAAGATATCAAATAACCAAAGGGAAGTAATCGCTCTTAATGCATACGACATGTGTAATAGAGTAAGCGAGAGTTGTACGGAACCTTTTCTCCTGGCACCTGAGAGAATAACAAGCATTGAAATGAACAAGCGACTTTCATCCTCAAAAAAGGATGATCACCGCAAGCTCATATGCTCATCATTCTCCAAGGCACTCCAACTAACACCTACGTACACAGTCATTAAAGACGGAATCAGCTTTAAAGTATTGGAAGACTTTTCAGTTGCAGCTGGTTCAGTGGTAACAAGTTTTGTTATATGAAGTGAGATAGGAGGGATCGTAAGAATCAAATTTCATTTCATTTCATGTTTATGTTCATTACTTTTCTGTCCCATCGCTTCATCAGTCCCAGTGAAAAGCTAGCAGTGACACAGTCGCGCTACTCAGGTGTGTGTGTGTCAAGTTAGGTTCACGTACGAGTATAGTCTGTCACCTGCCCTTCTGGGCAGAATGTCCGAGGTATTTTACGTGCCACAGTGGTGACACGAGGGTGGGACATCGATACGGTTTCTGTGTTAGTCTGCAAATAAATGTAACCCGTGTCCGTCCCGGCCCGGATTCGAACACTTGACCCGCGAATCACAAGTCACAGTCCAGTCAGCTCGACCAAGTGAGCTACCGGGGCCCCACATGTTGGACACACGCCGGTTTGCCGAAAGGGACAGAAACAATTGCCCAATCATCTATCCGCAGAGTTGCAGTACAATTTGTATTTAAATATCTTTTAGCACTAATTCATACATTAATTCATACAGTTACTTTAAGTAGGAATGAACACCCGCACATTACAACCAATGAATGCAATGAATAATTACCACAAACATGTAAGCGATAATCCAAGAGAAAATATTTATGTCTAGTAATGAAGCTTTGTGCGAAGTTCAAGTGAAGCTACGCATGCGCATCCTTCTATTCCTTGACGTAAACGTCCTGGCATGTTGAGCTATATTTGTGATTATGTATATAGCATTCGAGCTCCACGAAAAATTCTTGCTGTGAGAATGAATAAAGTATGTATTGTTACTGCTGGTTTTACTGCTGTTCGAAAAATTATCAGTCCCATACTCATTCCGTGAAATTGATAGAAACGTGCTCTGGTTTTGTGGAAGGTTACCGCCACTCATCAAACAGAATTGTACATCGTGACACAGAACAACATCACTTTAATGTGTACGTCGATAACACATTTGTTAAAGCAAGGTAATAGTTTGTACTTGTGTTTAAGAGTACTGAGCCACGTGACACGCCTCGCTGCATTCATTACTGAAGTTTCTCTCACATTGACGTACGTCACGACACTTACGCAGAGTGTCACTCATAAGTTTTTAATAGAGGTTTTGGCCCCGGGGGAATAAGAAACCAAATCAACACATTTAAACCAATATTGAACATGAATGCAAACATTATAATCATAAAGAGAAGACGAAACAGTAAACTACAGTTGTTACTGGGAGATTAAGAGGAAAAAATACATTAATTTGGGTTGCCCTCTTCGGTTGTTAGACGTCTCACCTACGGTAGTAGCCTATGATGATAATAACAACTGGACATTATCAGAATCAACGGCCATTCTAAAGTACAAGTGCGTTCAGAACTGGTGTTGATGGTTAAATTCTTCTTCTTCTTCTTCTTCTGCTTCTTCGTTCATGGGCTTAGATTCCCACGTTCATCCATGCCGTTTTAGCACGAGTGGATTTTTACGTGTATGACCGTTTTTACCCCGCCATTCGCCGGCAGCATACGCCGATTTCGGGGGAGGCATGCTGGGTATTTTCGTGTTTCTATAACCCACCGAACTCTGACATGGATTACAGGATCTTTTCCGTGCGCACTTGGTCTTGTGCTTGCGTGTACACACGAAGGGGGTTAAGTCACTAGCAGGTCTGCACATAAGTTGACCTGGGAGATCGGACAAATCTCCACTCTTAACCCACCAGGCGGCAGCGACAGGGATTCGAACTCACGACCTCCCGATTAGGAGGCCGACGTCTTACCACCACGCCACAGCGCCCGTCTTGTTCTCTTTCAAAAACACAGTCCGCATTGAACTCAATAAAGTATGTCTTGAAGGAAACGCCAGTCAAGCCAAATTGAAACTCTCTCTCTCTCTCTCTCTCTCTCTCTCTCTCTCTCTCTCTCTCTCTCTCTCTCTCTCTGTCTCTCTCTCTCTCGCTCTCTCTCTCTCTGTCTCTCTCTCTCTCTGTCTCTCTCTCTCTGTCTGTTAAGACGAAATGTATGGTGATTACAACTAGACAAAAACACCAATTAAAACCCTTACAACTTCAACTGTCAATTGATTCAACTCAAGTGCAACAAGTTAAAGAGCATAAATTATTAGGGGTTACCGTTGATCAAGAATTGAAATGGCAAACTCACTTGAGTAAAATTTGCAAATTAGTATCTAAAAATTTGTACTTATTGTCTAAATTAAGACATTATGCCGATGTGGAAGCACTCAAGTTGTTTTATTACGCTCACATAATGCCCCATATCAACTTTGCTTCAACACTTTGGGATAACTGCAGTGATGTTCATCTCAAACGACTCAATTCTCTTCATCGCCGTGCTGCAAAACTAATTCTGCATGAGTCAAATAAGCCAACAGATGATAAATTAAAGCTCCTTAATTTCCTTCCCTTGAAAGATCAGTTGACGCTAAACAAGGCTGTCTTTATGTACAAAGTAATTAACAATAATGTTCCTGGATATTTAAAATCACATTTCAGACATGCCACAAAAAGATATGGGTCCCAGAACCTGATTCCCCCCATCCCTCGTCTAGACTTGTATAAGTCAAGTTTAGCCTTCTCAGGAGCATCTCTATGGAATTCCATACCCCTACCCCTCCGAAATGCCTCTTCTGTGAAAACGTTTAGGCGCCAGTTTCATTCCCGCTTAATGGGTAAATAGAACACTTTTCATGTCTGATTTTTTTAGTGCTTTTTACATTTAGTCAAGTTATGTTTGTATTTTGATTTGTTCTTTATGTGTAAGTATTGATAATGATATACATGCGAATGATTGGGACAATTCCTCCCCACATTTGTTTTTTTTCTTTTGTTATTAGTTGTTTTGGATGTTTATATGCAATGCATTATTGCAACAATGCTGCAATTTCCACACTACATGTTTTTCCCATTTTTGAATGTGTATACAAAACCATAACCCTTTTCTTATTACTATTTACATTATATACGTCTGTAAGTAACAATAACCTTGTCAATTTTACTATCTATATTATGTGCGTCTGTATTAAGTGTTTGTATAAGGGACAGGTTGTAAGATTAGGCTTTGCCTAAAACCTCTATCCTTTGGTAATAAAGTTCAGTTTCAGTTTCAGTTTCAGTTTCTCTCTCTCTCTCTCTCTCTCTCTCTCTCTCTCTCTCTCTCTCTCTCTCTCTCTCTCTCTCTCTCTCTCTCTCTCTCTCTCTCTCTCTCTCTCTCTGTCATGATGGCTGGATGGCTGGATGGATTGCTGGATGGATGGATGGACGGAAGGATGACAAAGAGACATGAGTGAAGTGCGACAGAGACTGGATTTTGTGCTGATGCATTACTGTCCTTTTTCAAACGTTTTTCTGTTGTAAATGCCTGTTTCCACTGTCGCCATGTCGACTGTCATTACGATGATGATGATTTTTATTATGATTAATATTACTATGATTATTTTTCATGAAGCATGAATGTTGAAACTTTGTACACCCCGAATTGAAATGGGCCCAAGGCCTAATCAATAAACCATCCAGACTCCAGACTCCAGACTCCAGACTCTCTCTCTCTCTGTCACGGTGTGTGTCTGTGTCTGTGTCTGTTCAGCAGTTATGCAAACGTAATTGTGTGTGTGTGTGTGTGTGTGTGTGTGTGTGTGTGTGTGTGTGTGTGTGTGTGTGTGTGTGTGTGTGTGTCTGTGTCTGTGTGTCTGTGTCTGTGTGTCTGTGTCTGTGTGTCTGTGTCTGTGTGCGTGCGTGCGTGTCCGCGTGCGGACGCTTATTTGTTGTATGTCGTTGCGTGCGTGTACGTGTGCATGCGTGCACGGTGCATGCGTACACGCGTCTGTGTGTGCGCACGCTCGCTGGCACTTGCAAACACTGATACAATGCCGCCCACGTGCCAGCGACGGTAGCAATCTGGTCCCATCCCGATCGAGTTCGATGACTGACTGTGAGTCTCGCTCTCAGTCTATGCTCCGCCGCCCACCCACTAAATGGCATGCAGAGAATAATATAATTATACTATGAGCTTACTGCTGTGTACAGTACAACAGCAGGCATCGGCAACAGCTTGTCGGGCTGTATGTTATTGACCAACTGTCAGAGCTGCAACGGCCACATGGCGACTCTTCGCCCGACTTCACTGACGTGATGCTGCACACCTGTGCTACGATAATGATACAGTAAAACCTCCTTTTAAGACGTCCCAAAATATGAAAAGAAATCAGTTATAAAAAGAAAGTCTTAAAACTGGCCGGGTAAATTTACAGAGGTTATCAGTGAACAAAAAATCTGAGAAAATGGGATCGTAAATGGGAGGGAGTCTTTAATGGGGGTGGGTGGGGGGTGGGGGAGTTCTACTGTCATGCCGCAGGTACGCCAGTCACACTCAGTTATGCATGACTGACTATCAGGCTGGATGCCGTTAATAGCCCATTAGTGATAATGGATAAACTGGCGGTGGTGCCAAGTAGCGTTCTTCATAACTGCTTCTGTTCCCGTCTTATATCTGGCTAGTGTGACGGCAGAACTTGCGTTTAAAAAAACCACACGTGCATTTTCAGTCTTTGCATTTTGAAATCTTAACTGTCAATTAAACCGAGCTGTGGCACACTCTTCAATACTTTCTGAGAACTAAAATTGCTTAACTATTAAATATAAGACATTCGTGTCAATGCACAAAAACCAAGAAATTCCTTCGAGGTAGGAAAAACACCCCCGTTGGTCAAAGGGAAATAACCATTCTCACTGCACCCATTCTCACTGCCACCAACTGAGAAGGTTATTTCCCTTTGACCATGAATATGTTTCTCTATAAGTCCTTGTAGAATCTTAATCCACCAATAACTCCCTAACCGTGTGTTTGACTGGTCCCAATGTTTGTAAGGACCGTCTCAGGAATGTATAGAACCTGTTCACCAAGTTTGGTGACGATCGGTCCGTTCATTCTTGAGATCTATATGCGAACACAAACACACAAACACACAAACAAACAAACAAACACATCGACCGAAACCTATACACACCCCTATACCGGGGGTGTAAAGATGTTCACATTTAGTCAAAACTTGACTTTTAATGTAAAAAGCGGTTGCCAAAGCGCGGCTTCAACTTTTGAGAGAAGCCGGATATGACGTCATTAAAGACATTATTGAAAAGAAAATGGGGCGGAAAAGCCACTGATCGGTGACGTCCCGACTCGCCCGCCCCCTCCCATCTTGCCCCCAATTATCTCAGCATTTTCCATCAGTGCATGGTATTTCGCCCCAGCTCCTCCACACACGGCTGATTCCTTGACGAGGTGTGGGAGCTTGAGTACTTCTATGACCCCGAGAGCTATGCCAGCGGGAGTGTCAAAACTTCTGGTAGCGTCTCGCATGCTGGACAGGTCAACGGAGAGAGGTCAGACTAATATCAGCAAACTCTCCTCGAGTCATAAGGGGCATGAGAAGGATACTCATGTAAATAAAACCATGGGCAGACCGGACTCATCAGCCATGGCAGGCAACCGGTCTAGGAGAGGGACACTCTGAATTCAAACCATGGGCAGACCGGACTCATCAGCCATGGCAGGCAACCAGTCTAGGAGAAGGACACTCCGAATTCAAACCAACCCCCAACGAAGTCGGAGCGATGCTGACTGTGTTTCCGGACACAGTGTGGGAACCTAAACTAAGTTCTTGGGAGACGAGCTCGCACGCCACCACTATGGATTATGCCTCAGATTCAGACAGATATTTCGATATGGTGTCGTTCCCGTGGACCTTTGCCAGGCGGGAACGGTGCCGGACCCTCAGCCTCAAGGGGGTCCACCTCAGCGACTGGCGGCTCTGTTGACTCGGGAACCAGGGGAAGACAGAGTAGAGCGACTGGTCGAACTCAACATCCAGCGACAGCCATCAGGGTTGTGCAGTGGAATGCAGAAGGCGTCCAGAGAAAGAAACCAGAGCTACAGGCTTTTCTGAGAGACAACAACATCGATATTATCTGCATCCAGGAGACCCACCTGAAAGAAGACCGCAGATTCTTCGTCAGAGGTTATGACACCTTCCGACGGGACCGGCCAACCGGACACAAGGGTGGAGTCCTCACCCTAGTCCGACACAACATCCCGGCAGCTATGACGGCACAGACGGCAGACGGCGACCTTGAGTACATCACCATCAAGACCTTCCTGCAGGGAGAAGAACTCTCCATCACCAACGTCTATAGCCCACCTACCACCAAGCTGGACCTCCACACCATCCAGCTCCCAAACGAGAAACATCTCATCGTTGGCGACTTCAACGGCCACTCCCCAGCATGGGGCTACGACAGTACTGACGCAAGAGGAGAAGACATACAGGACTGGATGACCGACAACCAGCTCATCCTTATCAACCAGCCAGATGACAAGCCATCCTACTACTCCAGAGCTTGGAAGAAAAGCTCAACCCCTGACCTTGCAATAGCCACAGAAGAGGTAGAAAAAAGGACCACCAGAACTGTCAACGACCAACTGGGAGGAAGTGACCACTTACCCATCACCCTCTCCATTGCTGACATGCAGACCATCCTGGAGTACCACAGAAAGAAAGCCAGCTGGAACTTCAAGAAAGCCAAATGGACCAAGTACCAGCTCCACGCAGAAAGCCTTCGCAACACCACCTTCACGGAGGACATCAACCACAACGTAAAAGAGCTGACACAGACCATCCTAGCGGCTGCCAGGAAGTCCATCCCCCGTGGCTTCAGGAAGGACTACAAACCTTACTGGAGTCAAAGGCTGGCCTGCCTGCACCAGCGACTTTCAGAAGCCAGAGAAAGCATGGAGCAGTCCCCATCCGCTGAAACAACGACCATGCACAACCAACTGAAGGAGGATTTCAACAAGACCAAGACACAAGAACTGCAACAAAGCTGGCAGGAAATCACCTCCACCATTGGCCTCGATTCAGACACAGGGAAACTCTGGCGTCTCACCAAAATTCTAAACGAAGACAGCATGGCCACGCGGGGACCTACAGTACTAGAAGACAGCGGAACCTTCCACACTGGAAAAAGAGCAGCAAATCTCCTTGCCGACGTCTTTGAGACCGAGAGCACCATCAAAGTCCCACCCCAAAGAAAGAAGGAAGTTGCAGAACAACTTGAAACCAGACTCCGACAGCAGAGAAACGCAGCCCCACCAATGACCTCAGATCTTACCATGGCAGAGCTCGTCGATGCGATCAAAAGACTCAAGTGCAAGAAAGCGCCCGGAAAGGATGGAGTCTGCAACGAGATGATCAAGCACCTCGGGCCTGCTGCCAGAACTAAGCTCCTTGAGCTCTTGAACCAGTCGTGGAGATCCGGCGTCTTCCCCTCAGCATGGAAAGAAGCCATCATCATACCCATCCTGAAGAAGGACAAGAACCGCAAGCAAAAGACAAGCTACAGACCAATCAGTCTACTCAGCTGCCTCGGCAAGACCCTCGAGCGCATGATCAACAAGAGGCTGATGTGGCACCTGGAAACCAACAACCTGATCACCAATGAACAGTCTGCCTTCAGGAAGAACAGGAGTACTGAAGACCAGCTGATCTACCTCACCCAATCAATAGAGAATGCCTTCCAGGAGAAGAAGAAAGTCATTGCCACCTTCATTGACCTCTCCAAGGCCTTCGACAAGGTGTGGAAGGAAGGCCTCCTCCTGAAGCTATTGACGGCAGGAATCGCTGGACGAATGTTCAACTGGATCAAGAGCTTCCTGTGCCACAGAACCGCGAGAGTCAAGCTTGACGGCAACCTGAGCTACGCTGTGAAGATCAGGGAAGGAGTCCCCCAGGGAGGAGTAATATCCCCCACCCTCTTCGTCGTCTTCATCAACGACATCACCAACAGCCTGTCCAGACACATCTCCAAAGCCCTGCACGCCGATGACCTTGCGATGTAGAGCGCTGCCGAGTCCACCGCAACCGCCAAAGTCCGGATGCAGGAGGCCCTCAACATCACCTCTAAGTGGGCGACAGACAGGTGTGTCACCGTGAACAGCCTCAAGACCGTAGCCACCTGCTTCTCCCTCTCCAATTCCATAGAGACCCTCCAACTGACCATCAACAACCAGGCAATACCACAGGAAGACACCCCTACCTACCTGGGTATCAAGCTAGACAAGAAGCTCACCTGGAACCCACACATCAAAGAGGCGGAGAAGAGGGCTACGAGAAGACTCTCCATCATGAAGAAACTGGCTGGCACAAAGTGGGGAGCCAGCAGCAACATCCTCAGACAGGTGTATACGGGACACGTCCGCCCTGTGATGGAGTATGGAGCTGCAGCCTGGGCCACAGCTGCGAAGAGCAACACCAGCCGGCTCAACAAAGTGCAGAACGCAAGCATGCGCATCATCACAGGGGGACTGAAAACTACGCCCATACACGCCCTTGAAGCCACCACCAGACTCCCTTCCCTGGACCACCGACGAGAAGAGAAGGTCATCGTGCAGTACGAGAAGCTGCAACGACTCCCCTCTCACCCAGCACACCAGCACACCCAACAGATGACGAAGAACAGGCTGAAAAGAAGCAGTTTCAACCATCTGGCCAAGCAGCTAGAGAGAACCCAAACCAGCTTCCTACCACGCACCCCTGAAGAACAAGAGCCCCTCCAAGACGCTGAAGAGTGGAACAGCCAGCTCAGCAAGGTGCTCTTTGTTACTGACATGCCAGGAGTGACCAGCAAGAGAGAGCAGCAGGACGCAGTCCTCAAGAACCTCACGCTGGAGATGATGCACCAGGACTACAACGCCTCAGTATGGACTCACATCTACACTGACGGGTCCTCAGATGGTGCCATCAAAAACGGAGGAAGCGGGATCCTGGTACGCTACCCAGACGGACACACCCTTTCAAGATCCCTGCCTGCCGGAGAGCTGTCATCCAACTACCGGGCAGAACTCACCGCTCTCAGAGAAGCAGTTAGCCTGGTCAGCGAACACCCACCCTCTCACGCCGTCTTCCTGACCGACTGCAGATCCGCCGTCCAAAGCCTGCAGTCGCCCAAAGAGCAGCTGGAACGAGACACCCAGCGTCTTCTTTGTACTCTCTCCCAGAGCACAAACGTCGCTGTCCAGTGGATCCCTGCTCACTGTGGCCTCTCAGGGAACGAGGAAGCGGACAGACTGGCCAAGACTGGCAGCCATCTGGAGCAGACAAGACCAACAGTCTCTTACAGTGAAGCCAAAACCCTGGTGAAAAGACACTACCAAACCACCTGGAATGCCCAACACAGCCTGCCATCTGATGATCAGATGCCCAACTTACAGCGCCATCAGCAGACCATCCTCTTCCGCCTACGGACTGGACACTGTCGACTGCGTGCCCACATGCACCGCCTTGGTCTGTCGCACACACCGAACTGCCCGTGCGAAACAGGCCCACAGACCCCGGAGCACATCCTGCAGACCTGCCCGCTCCACCAGGAAGCCAGAACAGATCACTGGCCACAAGGTGCCACACTGCAGGAGCAACTCTGGGGCACCAAAGACTCCCTGATCCTGACCACTAGCTTTATTCAAGCTACAAAACTTGAAGTCTGACCTGAGGCCAAAAATCCTGGAACGCCGAAGAAGAAGAAGAAGCCCCAGCTCGTTAGAATTCGTCTCTGTCACCGGCACACACAGTTACGGTGTGTAGAGAATGAGCCGACTGAGAGAGAGAGAGAGAGAGAGAGAGAGAGAGAGAGAGAGAGAGAGAGAGAGAGAGAGAGAGACAGACAGACAGACAGACAGACAGACAGAGACAGACAGAGACAGAGACTCAGAGAGACAGAGAGAGACAGAGAGACAGAGAGAGAGCGAGGGAGAGAGAGAGAGACAGACAGACAGAGAGAGAGAGAGAGACAGAGAGAGAGAGAGCCGGAGAGAGAGAGAGAGAGAGAGAGAGAGAGAGAGAGAGAGAGAGAGAGAGCGAGGGATGATGATGATGGAACTTTATTTTTCAAGAGAGAGAGAGAGAGAGAGAGTATTCACCGACAGAGAGGGGAAGTTAACAGAAAAAGAATGCCTTTAGATGAAACATGCGTGTTTAGCGGGTGCATGATCTGGATCAGAGAGAGAGAGAGAGAGAGAGAGAGAGAGAGAGAGAGAGAGAGAGAGAGAGAGAGAGAGAGAGAGAGAGAGAGAGATAGAGAGAGAGATACAGAGACAGAGAGTGACAGAAAGAGTGACTTGCTCGCACCGACAGTAAGGTACAGATGAAAGAATGTCTTTCGATGAAAGTTGCATACTTGTTTAGGTATAATCAGCTACGTGCACTTGGGGCATGACTGAGGATTATACAGGGTGACATGGGGTCGGGACGTGGATACCGTCTGCGGTATTCGTGTCTGCGACTCTAGGATTTTACATCCAAAGGTCAAATGAGCACATAAACCGATACACAGGACTGGTCATTGAACGCGTTATGAAAAACTCATGGGTGGCAAATTGTTCATAAGACATAAATAAATGTTATTCCAAATAGTTTGACATTTTTAGCATTAAAACGAGATCTTTGTTTTTAAAGCCGTATGATATGATAGACATTGTTGTATACTATTTTTCTAATATATTTTTGAAAATCATGATTTTGTTCGAGCAAGACATAGTTTTGAGGTCGCCAGCAACAACGCACTTTCGGAAATTCCCGTTTCTTTTTATTCTTTCGTTCTTTCCTGACTGGCTAACTTCAGTATTTCATACCAAGACGTACGCGTTCAACTTCAATTAAAAACGACTTCAAACAACTTAAACGGATTAAAAAATATATATATAATCTGACTAGTGTACACACCCATGCTTTGTGAAAACACCCATGCTTCGTGAATAAAGGTCTCACTAGCTGTTAAGGGATTCTAAATTGCTTACTGCACATTTCTCCGACGTCAAGTGTTAGGTTGAGACGCGCATCCCCATCATAAAACCCTTAATCGACGGATTTGTTCCCTGGCTGGCTTTGTGTTAAGGCGTATCAAGCTCATATCTCCCGTTTTACCACAGCTAGGAACCGGCCTAATTTTTGGCAACACCGTA
This sequence comes from Littorina saxatilis, assembly GCF_037325665.1. Classification (NCBI taxonomy): domain Eukaryota; kingdom Metazoa; phylum Mollusca; class Gastropoda; order Littorinimorpha; family Littorinidae; genus Littorina; species Littorina saxatilis. Next base: position 13,667,075 of record NC_090256.1, on the reverse strand, counting down.
TGCACCACAATTCCAAGCTACTCACCAAATCAGTGTCAGCTCAATTGAACCCAGAGTACCAGAGATACAAGTCTAATCAAAAGACAGACAGACAGACAGACAGACAGACAGACAGACAAACAGAGCGATTCCTATACACCGCCATATCAAGACGCCGTAAAAAAACAAAAACATATTAATAGTACTTAGCCTATATAGCTGGAACCCTTATCATCCTTCTGGGGGCCGTTTGCATTCGCTTGCACCGTTACACAATGTCTGATTTTATTATCAGTTTGTGACCTCCGGTCGACTTTAGTTTTTGCTCTGTTGTGCCGCCTTGCGACACCGAGTTTCATTTTTATCAGTTCACACCTTAATGAAAATAATTATCCAGTCGACATTTTTTAATCCCGGCGGTGTTGTCGATCTTGTTGTGAGGTCCTGGAGGGGGATTCCCTGTATCAGGGTGGAGTTTTTCAATAAAAGTTTTTGTGTGTTCTTTTCTGCATGACTGTGTACTTTTCTTTTCGGTCGTCCTGGTCCTAGTGTGCCTACTAGTCCTGCAAATATACCCCCAAAAGACGCTCTGTTAAGGATTTACCCCGACAAAATATGCACAGTTTGGCTTTATGATACAAAGTTAGCCCTTTCTTTGCTGCGTCAAAATCAGTTTGACATCTAAACTTTGATTTTAACGTTACAAAACCACGCCTTCAGTGTACAAACCAAGACATGTCAGTAAAAGCCAGGTTATTTCTCCAAATGTGAGTACACCTTTTGGGCATTTTCAACGGTTGATTTCGGCCTCAGACAAGTAGACGCTAGGACTGAGTAACAGACAAAAATTAGACGTAAACTAGGAAAAATGTAATCCAATTTCAGAAAGAACACAATCATTTTAACAAGGTAATTGTGTGTGCTTCAATTCTGGCTCTCTAGTTGCTAGCATGCTCTCGGAATTTGTGTTTTATTACTGAAATAATACAAGTAGGCAGAAACTGAATTTCAACCTGTGTTGTATCAGTAAAACTGAAATGTCTAAAATCGCCACGTTAGAATCGAGTTTATTTTGACATTTTTTTCTTTAAAAATGATTGTTCTCAGTAATTAGACACATCTTATTCTGTGCATATTTTTGTCGGGGTTCACCTCCAAATGAGGCTGATATTTGCAGGGCTATACATACACCTCTCTGTGATGAAGTTCAGCTCAGTATGCTGTCAGAGCCCATGCGGTAGAGAACTCTGCCTGCGAGGTCCTGACTGACTTTTTTCCTCAGCACCAAAATTATGAGGCCAACACCAAACATAGCACTCAACTCTTGGCCAAAACGCTACCCTTATCCGACACAGTAAATCGCATTCTAGCCGATAGCGGGGTGAAGGTCAGTGAGCTGGCCAGGGTCCCCCCGCCCTCCTACCCGCCCTGGCTTGAGGAAACCCCTACTATCATATACGACAGTGAAGATAATACTACCAAAAAAGATAACCCCGTCTACCTAGCTACTGTTACAAAAGAAACCCTAAACTACAAATTCTCGGAGCATTTAAAAGTCTTTACTGACGGATCCAAATTTGCAGACGGCAGCGTTGGCTGCGCCTTTGTGATCCCAGATCTCAAAATCTCAAGGAAATATACTCTTAATAAAGACATCTCCATATTCTCAGCCGAGCTATTTGCCTTGCTCATGGCATGCACTTTTATAAATGACCTCCCAGTCACACCGCGTGCGGTAGTTTTCTGCTCTGACTCGCGCTCTTCACTACAAGCTCTGCATCGAAACACATCAAATCGGGCAGAGCTACAAAGAGAAATCCTCTGTATATGTCACCAGTTAATCGCATCCGGCACATCCGTATCATTTCTCTGGGTCCCCTCTCACGTAGGAGTCCGGGGAAATGAACTGGCGGATGTCGCTGCCAAAGAAGCGGCAGAATCTAGCCCAGCTAACACAAACATCGGCTACTCAGTTACCGAGTTCTACAGTAAAATTCGTAAACTTATTTGAAGTCAGTACGTAACATCTCTGTCCTATCAACCCATTGATATGAACGATCTACACCCCGATCTCCCAACAAACCTCCTCACTATCTTCAGACGCCTCCGTGCCGGCGGCTGCCGCTTCCATATCTTTAACAAGTCCTGCCATTGTGGAGAACCCTATTCATTTCAACACATTTTCGCTCCATGCGCTACAAATAAAATTACCTTTAAAACCTTATATGACCATATGCAGCTCCATGGTCTGAGTCCCCAGGATTATTTGCGCAGTAGCAGTTCTCTAGGCTGGTCACACAGCTTGCTGCTGTGCCGACTGGTCAGGGACTCGGACATGGGGCTGTGGGTATAACTCTAAGCCCAGATTATCACATCAGCGTGTTTCAGTTTGAGGTCGAGTGGCTCCCGCCATCCCTCCTGATTCTAGCGACTACCCTCTAGACAACATATCCTCACCCTAGGCCCACTAGTCGCCAAACTGTACATATTGTTTTTATTACCACGGCCTTCGTGGCTTACATCTTAATCCTTTTATTTGTAAAAAGTTTTGAGATTTATTGTTCGTGTTCCTCTTACTTGCTCATCTATTTGCTTTTATTGGTGACCCTGAAAGGTTCCACTTTTTAACTCGTTTTGAATAAAAAAAATTAAAAAAAATCATTTTACAAACCCGTTATTCAAGATATAGAATACAGACTTATACTTCTTACCAAGAAACATCTTAACTACTTTTCATTTTAACAAATTCCACAGAGCATTATCAACTCAACCCCACCCCCTGCCCTCCTCTCCTTATTTTTTGTTTCTTTCTTTCCTCTTTTTGAAAGCGGACAAACACTCAAGTCCTTAATGGCTCAAAACCGTAGGACTTTTAATATTAATTTTAACGAAGTTCAGAGTTAGTTAATGCGCTCAGTGGAAAATTCGTCATCTCAGTCTCGACTTCCTGGCAACGTTTGGAGGTGACAGCAGAGCACTGTGACATGACTTATGGCCTGAGTACATCTGCTAGCATGTTGCCCAGTCCGCATGCGACTGCAGGGCCGGACCCAGGGGGGGGTTCCAGGGGTTCCTGAACCCCTCCCCTGGAAAAAGCATGTACCTTGCTTTGAGTGTTTTTTTTGTTTTTTGGTTTTTTTTAAATAAATTTTGTGTGTGTCTCTAACAAAATTTATTCAATGTGAAATCTGATGAGAAAAAGGTACCCCCCCCCCCCCCCACCAACTCACACTGACAGGCCTTAACCCTCAAAACAAGGCCCAGAATGCACCAGATTGCACAGATTTTAACCGTTTTTCAAAAATGTTCCGGGGGAGCATGCCCCCGGACCCCCCTAGTTCGCGCGCCTGAAAAGCAGGCGTGCGCTTGTGGCTTCGCTACTTCGCTGATTTGCCCCCCCATAAAGGAGGAACCCCCCCCCCCCCCCCCCTACAACTCATTTGGTCCGGCCCTGCGACTGTGATGTTTCGGTGAGTCAGTCAGTCTCAACGCCACATGTTGTGTTCGAGTCGTGCCATTACGAAGCCGGAACACATACTGTAATTATGACTTAGTACAGAAGTGTTTCATGCTTGTTGTCATACGAGTGAGGTTCGTCCGAAGTATTGTATCCTTAGCGGATTATGACTTTATTCAGTTATTCTGCGGAAAAACAGAAATTTTGCAGAAAAAACGGTTTTTCTGCAGCATTTCTAAATAATGTTATCATCTGCCGAAGCATCGGGTTATTTTTGCAGCAACTAACAGTTTTTTCTACACAATAACTGAATAAAGTTATTACTTGTGCCGAGTATGGGCGGGGTGCTGGGTGGGGTGTGGGCGCGCGTATGTGAGTGAGTGTGTGTGTTTCAGTGAGTGTGTGTGTTTCAGTGTTTGTGTGTGTCAGTGTGCGTGTCACAGTGTGTGTGTGTGTGTGTGTGTGTGTGTGTGTGCGTGTGTGTGTGCGTGTGTGTGTGTGTGTGTGTGTGTGACGTGTGTGCCGGTCAGGGTGTGTCTGTGCCAGCGCGGTTGGAGTGTGTGCGTGTTTGAGCCGGCATTGTGTGTGTGCGTGCGGCGTGTAAGTTTTGCGGGTGTGTCAGTTAGCCTGAGTGCACGGCCACGGTGTTTGTGTGAGTGTCAGTATGTCACTGACGCTGATGGGGTCTATGTCAGTCGACCAAAAGAGTGGGATTCCCTGTAGGTGGAGTTCCTGGAGGGGGATTCCCTGTATACAGGGAATCCCACAGGGTGGAGTTTTTCAATAAAACTTGCAAACCATTCTCGAATTTTTAAGAAATATCAAAAAAGATTGAAAAACATCAAATTCTACCGATGTCGCCAAGCATCACGTGACTTCCAGCGATATCAGCGACACGCTACAGGAACTAAATCCTGTGGTATTCCCTGTATACAGGGTGTGCCGTGTCAGTGTGTAGGCAGTGTGACACGTGCGCACTGACATGCAGAATGTTATCAGTTTTCTCTCAGAATGCTGCAATACGAATCATTTCAAACTAAATGCACAGACACTGCAATGAGTTGTTTTGGGCCGCAATGACCGAAATAACAACCTCAGTTCAGTTGAGTGGACCGATACACTGAGAAAATCAGTGTGGCTCCATCCCGAACCTCGCTTCCAATGTTTGGCATACAGGAACATGTCATCGAAAAACTGAGACCGCCAATCAGTATATGAGTATGCACCTTTCCATGCCAGTGGCCAGTAACACTGACCGGTTTAGCGATGTCAGATTTCTTCCTCTGTCACCTTTCTGATTCGCCCTCGTTGATCTTGTATAAAGTCCACACTGAACAAAAAAACAACCCTTTGACAGTACTGACGAGCGACCTTGGGTACCTTACATTCATGGGGTCAAATTTGTCCTACCAATTTTTTAAAAAAATCTAAACTCAGTTAAAAATTTGATTTTTCCTAAAAATGTTTCCCTTCTCATTCAAGGGACGTAACCACTCGGTACACGTTTTCGAAGAAATCGAATTTGGGGGGGAAATCTATTAAATTTCACCACTAATTTTCTTCACATGCAAAAAACTGACATGCTTTTCGTCCTAAAGTTTCTTTAATTTGACCAGGAAACCGAACATTTCAGTCTCGAGTATATATCGAGTCAGAAAGGTGACAGAGGCTGAAAGCTGACATCGTTATACCTGTAGGCAGGTAACCTTGACCGCTATACTGACCGAGTGTCGGCGGCATTGAAACACAGGTGTATCATAGCACACACCCTGTTGTGTGTTCCGTTACACTTTCACTGCCAAGTAGGTTTTCTCTCAGCCACGTTGTCGGCAATCTTGACAAAGAGCTGTATTTACATGTGAATAGGACAGATCTTTCGCCGGTAAAAAGAAAATAGATGCCGTACAGTAAGCCTTCATCACTGGCAGAACCGCGTGTATGCAAACCGTCGTGTGTATGGACAAGGTGCAGTGTGTAGATAACACTGTCTCCCTTGCACTGTGTCGAGAGAGAAGGAGGTCGGGTCAAGTTGAACGTGAATGAAACGGAACTTCGTGTCAGACTGAGCTTCGCACAAGGTGATGCGATGCGCTAGACCGACACTGTGAAACGAGAGAGAGAGAGAGAGAGAGAGAGAGAGAGAGAGAGAGAGAGAGAGAGTGAAGGCAAGAAAGACAGACCGAAACTGAAACACAGTGTATCATTCTCTGGCCATCTTTGTTCTCGCGACGGCCGTCTTCGCTGTGGCTTAGCGGCGTGTGGTGTGTGTCGTGTCGTGTGTCGGTGCTCTTTGCTCCATCTTGGCTGGCTAGCTTGGCACTCCGTCTTTTCCCGTTGAGCGTGCGGCAAATGTTTGGCTGTGCAGTCCGTGGTGGAGCGGAGGCGGAGCAGTGACGAGGGCCGGTGGTGGTTGCAGCTGCCAGTCATTTAATGGCTCGACGTAGCCGAGACTGAGTGTAAACAGACGGGAAGATGGAGATGAGTTGGAGAAGGCTTGACTTCAAGTTTACTGGGGCCAGAGCGGCGTAACGGCTGAGTGCTGCTGGGGTAGGTGTTCGTGTGTCAGTGGCCACGTGTACGATTGTTTACATTGTGTACAGCTCCGGGGAGGCGTGTTTGCCCTTGAAGTTGAAGGCATTGGAGCCCGACCGAAATCGAAGTAGCTCTCTTGACTGTGGAGATGCTCTCTCTCTCTCTCTCTGGCTCTCTATCTCTCTCTGACTCTCTCTGGCTCTCTCTCTCTCTCTCTCTCTCTCTCTCTCTCTGGCTCGCTCTCTCTCTCTCTCTCTCTCTCTCTCTCTCTCTGACTCGCTCTCTCTCTCTCTCTCTCTCGTTCCGGCCGTTCGCAGTGTTGTCCTGTTTATGTAGGAAATGTGTATCACATTGTGGCGTATAGGGGCGTAACTGTCAGAATGTGTGTTCAAAGATACTCGTGTTTGTGTGTTAGCGTGTGTGTGTGTAATAAAAATGAGAGACTGAAGAGAGAGAGAGAGAGAGAGAGAGAGAGAGAGAGAGAGAGAGAGAGAGAGAGAGTGTGTGTGTACAATGTGCAATGTGTGAGTGTGTGTGTGCCACGACTGAGAGAGCGAGAGAGAATGATGTCTGTGTACTTTTGGATCTCATACCGGTTTCAGTGTTTGTTTGTTTGTTTGTTTGTTTGTTTGTTTGTTCGTTCATGGGGTGAAACTCCCACGGCTTTTACGTGTATGACCGTTTTTACCCCGCCATTTAGGCAGCCATACGCCGCTTTCGGAGGAAGCATGCTTTTTTTTAAATTTTTTTTTAAGAACTATAAAGGTTTTATTTAGTTTTGCTCAACTTCCTACAGCGATTAGGGGAATCACTAAGCTACTAATTATAAAAATATCCAGTTCTCGGCGTCATTTGCACTTCCCTTTAGCTCTTAGCTCCAATATCGGTCTGTAAACCTGACAAGGAAAAGTGCAAAACAATGGCAGAATGCAAACACAAGATTTTCCTTGTCGCACTTGTTACATTTTCTCAAAACACAAACACTCGGCATTTTGCAGGTTAACAAAATACCACTTGTCACATACCAGGGTTGCCGTTTTTGCTACATAGATAAATTGCTGACTTTATTAAAGCGACATGAAATTCCGCGTGATTATCTGACGATTTTGAGCAAGGGACTAAGTTTAGATGCCCCTTCAGAGACTTGGCAGTCTTTTACTGATTACAAGAAATTGGAAATTCTTTAAATTCTGCATGACATTTTCATGTTCGGAATGGAATCAAAACAAATTTATAACTGATCTCAACATACGAAAATTCATCAGCAAAACTTTAATAAAAAAACCACCACCTTTAGACAGGACCGAGAGTGGTTTAACATTTCTGTTAAATAATGTTAATTTTTGCTAGTCAGATCGATGGTCTTAGCAGAAGAAAAAAAACACACACATACTTTGACATGTAACAGACGCAAGTAAGCAATGTAAAAAGTTGAAAATCATTATAATGATCCAAAATTATAACAGACGCAAATTGATAAGCAAAATTACTAATTCAAATAATCAGAGACACACAACAAAAGAAGTATAAACCTAATGTCAGACACAAATAAGCGATATGGACACTTTTAAGTAATAGGATGCGAATGTTGAAAATAATGTATTAACAGACCCAAACAGGCAATGTGGACATCAGACAATAACTATTGACACAGATCGGGAACCTGGACATTATAGAATCTGTTTTTGGGAACAAAAGAGTTATCGCACTTAGTTTGGATCCGCGATAGCTCATGCTGTACCTGCAACGCAGTAGATACTACAACGTGTCCTTGGCCTGTCTAATTAGCGTCTTGCGTTATAACCTGCTGTAGCTTCCTTTTTCCCCGAGCGTTATCAGCCCCTTAACAGCACAACACCATGACAGGCGCAGTGGCCTAGTGAATAAGACGCCGGCTTCGCAAGCGGAAGGTCGTTGGTTCCAATCCCGGCCGATCTCCCAGGTCAACGTATGTGCAGACCTGCTAGCGCCCTATCCCTCTTCGTGTGTATTCACAAGCACAAGAGCAAGTGTGCACGGAAAAGATCCTGTAATCTATGTCAAAGTTTGAAACAGAAAAATTACCAGCATGCTTCCCCCGAAAGCGGCGTATGGCTGCCTAAATGGCGGGGTAAAAACGTGGGAGTTTCAGCCCATAACCTCAGAAGAAGAAGAAGTTAACACCAGATTCCAACTCAATCCGCTCGTAAACACCAGACATCTTAGTGCTGACAGAAGAACAAACAGACAGAAAGAAACGTATACGCTCCCTTATAACGAGGGACGTAGACATGAACCAGTCTCATTCTCCCTAGCGGGCGGTTGGCTCAACTACACTTTACAATACCTTAGGTTCAGTCTCAGAGATGCTATCATCTAAACGGTCGTGTCATAGGATCCCGATGACCATTGTAAATGACTTTGAAAGGTTGACCATTATCTGCTACAGAATCTGCATGGCGTGTAAATGTGGCTTTGGTGAGGTGTGGGGCATGGGTTCGAGAGAAACAGATGGGTGATATATAGACGTAGGAGTTGTTGCAGCATGTTCAACTGACCCCACAGTACATAGCACAAAGTTCTGTGTCAGACATCTTGTGAAACCCATTTTTAATGTGTATGGGTGGGATTTGCTGGAGAAGACAAAATTCCAATGGCGGCAACCTTGAACTTTTGCATTTGAAGCCCATATGGCATATCTTGTTTGTCCAGTTATCCTTACAGCATCATATTCCACAGACTCTGCTAGACGTCTCACTAGCAACGCTACTGATATATAGAGAATACTACATGGCTTGCCGTGTCGCACCAGATTTACACGAGTTGCTTTCCCCAAATATTGAACTGCGAGCGAAAGCGAGCTGTTCACTATTCAAAAAAGCAACAAGTGTAATTAGTTAAGCCACTTGTTAATTGTTTCTTGTTCACAAAAGCACAAATAAAAAAATTGCTCCAGGGGCTTGCAACGTAGTACAATATATTACCTTACTGGGAGAATGCAAGTTTCCAGTACAAAAGGACTTAACATTTCTTACATACTGCTTGACTAAAATCTTTACAAACATTGACTATATTCTATACAAGAAACACTTAACAAGGGTAAAAGGAGAAACAGAATCCGTTAGTCGCCTCTTACGACATGATGGGGAGCATCGGGTAAATTCTTCCCCCTAACCCCCTAACTCAAGATGGATGGGAAATGACGTAAAGATACATTTGACGTAACGCGAGTGACGCAATTTCACTTGATTTTCCGAACTTAAGTAATTTAGATTTCAAGTGAGCGGGTCGGCATTTCACACTCAGAGGATGGGCGGTACCTTGCTGTTCCGTAAAGCACCCACCGACAAAACTCGCTTATCGGTATTTTTTGGGTAGATAAAGAGAGTATTATCTGACAGCATTTGAAGTGTCATTCTGTAGAATAAATCACGCTGATATTGTTGATTTACATTTTTACTTTGTTTTGTCAATTTTTAGCTTGATATACTAAAGGGTCCCTGCCTGAACGTTATAACATTTAACAGGTCACCTAGAATCCGTCCTGATTGGTCAAAAAGCCATATGGGGCACTGAATTGGTAATGAAACATGTTTAAACACCCCTTACTGCGTTACTACTGAGTGTGGAGAAGTTCTGATGTTGTGTAACAACAATTAAAAAATAATCCAGAGGTTTACATAATCGTCATGTTTGATTTTAGTTTTGGTGCGAGTTCGTCGAGGCAAAAACTAAAAATTAGTACATGTAATTATTACTGTCGGTTAACTTCATCTCTTTAATTTAAATGACACAGAACACTTGATCATTAAAACATGTCATAATGGAGTGGCCGCGTTATACTTTAAATGTTATCGAGACCTGGTGTGTCTCGGCAATGTGACACTGACTGGTGTGTCTCGGCAATGTGACACTGACTGGTGTGTCTCGGCAATGTGACACTGACTGGTGTGTCTCGGCAATGTGACACTGACTGGTGTGTCTCGGCAATGTGACACTGACTGGTGTGTCTCGGCAATGTGACACTGACTGGTGTGTCTCGGCAATGTGACACTGACTGGTGTGTCTCGACAATGTGACACTGACTGGTGTGTCTCGACAATGTGACACTGACTGGTGTGTCTCGACAATGTGACACTGACTGGTGTGTCTCGGCAATGTGACACTGACTGGTGTGTCTCGACAATGTGACACTGACTGGTGTGTCTCGACAATGTGACACTGACTGGTGTGTCTCGACAATGTGACACTGACTGGTGTGTCTCGGCAATGTGACACTGACTGGTGTGTCTCGACAATGTGACACTGACTGGTGTGTCTCGACAATGTGACACTGACTGGTGTGTCTCGACAATATGACACTGACTGGTGTGTCTCGACAATGTGACACTGACTGGTGTGTCCCGACAATGTGACACTGACTGGTGTGTCTCGACAATATGACACTGACTGGTGTGTCTCGACAATGTGACACTGACTGATGTGTCTCGACAATATGACACTGACTGGTGTGTCTCGACAATGTGACACTGACTGGTGTGTCTCGACAATGTGACACTGACTGGTGTGTGTGCTCATCTAACACACACACACACACACACAAACACACACACTCACACACACACACACACACACACACACACGCACAAACACACACACCACACACACACACACAACAACAACAATCTTGCGTAAAGTGGCTGTCGCTCGGGTAACATGTCATCGACGATTTGAGTCATTCTCCAAAGCTGGTGAATTCTTAGGTCGGTCACTTAAAAACGAAATTTTTACAGAAGCAAATGTGGTTAGACCTTTTCCCCTGTTTATGTGGATAAAGATGTGTTTGAAGAAGCACCCACAGCAACATGAATGAACATATTTGTATTTTGATATTTAATATAGTGTAATAAGGTCAGTAAATCAACAAAAATGGCGTCAGAAAAATGGGAACAGGCTCGGTACATATATTGGAAGCTACGGTCCATTGACACGATAAATTCATTATGCATGATTTGTTGAAAAGTCACTTTGTGAAACGATAAAGGTTCATTCCTGTGCAATTGTTGTTATTTTCTTTGTGTTTGAGACCCCCAAAAACTGAAGTTGAAAACAGCCTTTCGTACGCATCGCATGTTGTCACGCTCACTTAGATTTTTCCGACCTCTGTAACCAAATGAATTTCTTTATAATCACTATTTTTTTTACGATCAAGTCAACAAGTGTAGCTTGAAGATGCAGAAAATGCATTCATTCAACCGAGGACACACTTTGGACGAATTTGATGTCTCAGAGAGTGTTTTGTGTCACACGTGATGGCTTCGTAACGGCCGTTTTCATTATAAGCTAGCATCAATTCAACTGAATGAAAACATAAATTTTTATGTTTGCACCTTTGTTAATCACCTAGCCATGCAGATGCGTGACGTTTTTTTCACAATTTGTCGTGAATAATGACGTAATTCATGAAAAAAGAAGGTGTAGTTGACATTTTGGACGGCTGCGTTCGTAACGCCCTCTGCTACTGGCGAGATCCAGACCCCGATTGCTTAAGCACCTGGGAATCTTACATGACAAGGTTGGTATTATTTTGTTGCTCATTCATTTATAAGCATGTTTAAAAAAAAACACCCAATTAAAACCACGCAAGTGTGAATTCCATGAAGTTCTTCAGCCCCACCGGGTTTCGCTTGTCAGTCCTGTAATCTCATGAAGTGAGCGTAACGGCATCTTCGGAATCTTGCGATTTAAAATAAAACCTTTTCTTAAAACAAAGGTGTATGCTCACCTAGATTGCTCACATATGACATTGTATTGCATTCTCAAAAGCGAATATTATGAATCTGATGCTTTATCCAGTGACCAAGTTTTGTGCGCACCAGTGACAACAAGAGACGTGTTGTTTGTGAATGATGTCTCCGGTAGAAGGGTAATTATCCCCCGGACAATTCCCCCTCAGACAAATGCCCCTATGACAATTGCCCCCCAGACAAATGCCCCAAACCATGGGCTGACAGTTGCCCCCCTCCCCCCCCCCCCCCCCCGGACAACTGCCCCCCGAATACCCCCTCCCTCCCCAGAATCGTGTTTGTGTTTGTGTGTGTGTATTTGTGTGCGTATGTGTGTGTGTGTGTGTGCGTGTGTGTGTGTGTGTGCGTGCGTGCGTGCGTGCGTGTGAGTGTATGCGTCTGTGTTTGTTTCTGTGTGTGTTGTTCTGTGTTTTGTGTGTGTGAGTGTGTGTAAGTGAGTGCGCGTGTGAATACGTGCGTGCGTGTTTGTGTGTGTGTTTTTGTCCCTGTGTGTCTATTATGTGTCTGTTTGCACGTGCGTGCGTGAAATGTTTACGCGTGCATGCGTGTATGCGTGTGTTTTCGAAATGTGTATCTGTGTGCGTGCGTACGTGCGTGCGTATATATGCGTACAGGACGCGGTTCAAGCACCGTTTGGAGAGACCTGCATTATAGTCTGCTTATTCAGTGACGCACAAACCCAAACCTCTGTGTGTGTGTGTATGTGTGTGTGTGTGTGTGTGCGTGTGTGTGTGTATGTGTGTGTGTGCGTGTCTGTATGTTTGTTTCATATTTGCACTAGTTGCTATTGCTTTTAAATCAAAGGTGTTTATTAAATTCAAAACCCCCTATCAATCAACCTTAATCCCAAGCACTATCTGTGTGGGAGCAATATAGCCCCTCAATTAGGAATTTCACCATTGCTGTTGATAGCAAAAATGATATCTTGTTAGAAAGAACACAAATTGGGTCTTCTTACTTATAATTACTCTTCAAACTTTAAGGTTTTAACATGCTGGAATTGCTTGACAGGTGGCTATGGTGGACCTACGGCAGTTACTGAAGAAACAGAGAACTTCCTCCTCATCCGAGGTGCCCACGTCACCCACTGAAAGTAAAATCACTGTCCAAACTGATGGATCTTCTGCTGCTGCTAAACGACAACAGCGTTTCAGGAACAACATTAAAAAAAAACCGAAGAGCTGGAGGCTGTATCAAGAGTCTGGGAGAGAAAGGGCAAGAAAAAGTAAAGCGAAAAGAACGCCAGAGAAGAGAGAGGCTGACAGGGTTGCTACGTGTTTTCGTACAGCGAAATGTACAGAAACAATGATAGCGTTGGGACTTCAAATCAATAACCCCAAGAAAGATACACCTAGAGTCAGACAGTTCTCAACAAAAGGCAGAAAGATGCAGAGCGGCAACAAAAGTACAGGGCCAAAATGTCACACCAAAAAAAGGCTGCGATTGCTTTGAAACGGAAGAAGAAGAGAGAAACCACCATTTTCTATATCACTACACAATATTATCCTCTTAGTTGCCTTTTGCTTGAAGCTTTATTGTTGTATATCCGGCACATTATATTGTCTGTTGTTCTTTCGGATTTTTCAAAGTATGGTGTTTGTTTTTGCATGATCTGAATATTGTTGATCACAGTAAAATTGATATAATTATACATTTTCTGGGGTGTTTTTTTATGTGTGATTGTCAAATACGTATTCAACACCTCGTCAAATTCAAGGTTGTTACAACGTTTTTACATTTACGCAGGATCTCTCTCTCTCTCTCTCTCTCTCTCTCTCTCTCTCTCTCTCTCTCTCTCTCTCTCTCTCTCTCTCTCTCTCTCTCTCTCTCTCTTATTCCCCTTTTTCTGTCCACAAACCTTTTCTGTCACCAATATAAATGTGTGTACATGTATATTGTATGTACGTGCCAAGGTATATTTGTAAAAAAAAAAAAATAATAAAAAAAAAAAAAATTTAAAATTATTTTTTATTTTTTTATTAAAAAATTATTTTTTGTTTATATTTTTTTCTTTCTTTCTTTTTAAACAACTCCTTATACTTGCTTGTCAAGCTATAACTAGTACAACATATAATCATTCAATATAACTGCATTATTAACAAATTTGTGTCACGATGATGCGCACGTAAGGAGACGGGTATACCCCCCTATCAGATACCTGTATTTTGTAAGGAAACGTATTTCTTGCTTTTTCGTTTCTTGCAAACTGTCATTCTGATAACAAAGAACCTTTGAATCAATAATTCAACTCAAATTAGTCAAGTTTTATTTTTGGGCCTTATTCCCACTTTTGTTAACCAGTTTTGGAGAATGACTCATTTACCACCAGTTATAGTTGACACAGCACGCCAATTTAATGCACTAAACATATGCCTGCCCACATATATAAACAGCCAGCTTTGAAGAGCTGAACTGTAATCTTCGTATTGTTTATCACACCTGACTGTTATTTCTCTATCCGCCACTCAGAGAATGTACACACCCTGTAGCTCTCTTTGCATCAAAATGATCAACACGTCCTGGTAGTGCAGTATCCGGAGTTTGCGTAGTGTATCCAGTGTGTTGCCTTGTGATAATTTGTTAGCGTAGTGTATCCAGTGTGTTGCCTTGTGATAACTTGTTAGCGTAGTGTATCCAGTGTGTTGCCTTGTGATAACGTGTTAGTGTAGTGTATCCAGTGTGTTGCCTTGTGATAACGTTTTAGCGTAGTGTATCCAGTGTGTTGCCTTGTGATAACTTGTTAGCGTAGTGTATCCAGTGTGTTGCCTTGTGCTAACTTGTTAGCATAGTGTATCCAGTGTGTTGCCTTGTGATAACGTGTTAGTGTAGTGTATCCAGTGTGTTGCCTTGTGATAACGTGTTAGCGTAGTGTATCCAGTGTGTTGCCTGGTGATAACTTGTTAGTGTAGTGTATACAGTGTGTTGCCTTGTGATAACTTGTTAGCGTAGTGTATCCAGTGTGTTGCCTTGTGCTAACTTGTTAGCATAGTGTATCCAGTGTTTTGCTTTGTGATAACGTGTTAGTGTAGTGTATCCAGTGTGTTGCCTTGTGATAACTTGTTAGCGTAGTGTATCCAGTGTGTTGCCTGGTGATAACTTGTTAGCGTAGTATATCCAGTGTGTTGCCTTGTGCTAACTTGTTAGCATAGTGTATCCAGTGTGTTGCCTTGTGATAACGTGTTGGTGTAGTGTATCCTGTGTGTTGCCTGGTGATAACTTGTTAGTGTAGTGTATACAGTGTGTTGCCTTGTGATAACGTGTTAGCGTAGTGTATCCAGTGTGTTGCCTTGTGATAACGTGTTAGTGTAGTGTATCCAGTGTGTTGCCTTGTGATAACTTGTTAGCGTAGTGTATCCAGTGTGTTGCCTTGCGCTAACCCGAGTGACGACAAGCTGTGACACCTGTGTGTTTATATTTCTCTGCATTGTCCTGTGTGTGAAAATTGTCTGTGTATTGTGACACGGATGGTTCTTTTTTTATGCTTGACCAGTTTTAGGGGTATACTTTGTTCTAAGCCAGATACCTTTACCAGGTTATTGTGGGCGGCTTCACAATCACAGTGCAAATTACTACGGGTCTCTATACAATGATCTATCAATGGATCCGTCACATCAACCAATCTATATGTATCAATAATGTCCATCTTGAGTTTTACAAGGGCAGAGAATGGGACTAGAATTTCTGCTTCAAATACACATTCAGGCTTACAAGAAAAAATAGCAAGAACGAAAAGGAACTGAATGACTTAAAATTCTTCGTGCACCAATTAAAGTCAGTTATCTGTGTATTCCGGAAATATTAAATACAATGATATCACGTTTTGGTCTGTTATTGCAATTCTAATTTAAGGCAGAATTTTTAAATGAGCAAATTCATTAATCTGCAAGTTTAAGTTTTGAAGCTGAAATGCAATTCACTATTTCGGACCAACATTTCAATCAGTTTCATTGAAAACTGCGGTCGCCACAATGCTGCCTCAAAAACTGTTTCTTGTCGGATACGACGTCGTCAAACGTTTTTCAGCAAAACATGAAAAGTCTGGGGATATTATCTGGAAGAGTTGACACGCAAAGTTCCATAAGATCTACCCGTTAGTTATCCAGGCATCGCTCTACTAACACATACACTCACACGCACGCACTCACCTCTCGATTCACCCCCCGCGGGTTAGGGGGAAGAATTTACCCGATGCTCCCCAGCATGTCGTAAGAGGCGACTAAGGAATTTTGTTTCTCCTTTTACCATTGTTAAGTGTTTCTTGTATAGAATATAGTCAATTTTTGTAAAGATTTTAGTCAAGCAGTATGTAAGAAATGTTAAGTCCTTTGTACTGGAAACTTGCATTCCCCCAGTAAGGTAATACATTGTACTACGTTGCAAGCCCCTGGAGCAAATTTTTGATTAGTGCTTTTGTGAACAAGAAACATTTGACAAGTGGCTCTATCCCATCTTCCCCCTTTCCCCGTCGCGATATAACCCTTCGTGGTTGAAAACGACGTTAAACACCAAATAAAGAAAGAAAGAACCTCTCGATTCCCAGTCTGTAGTTAATTAGTAGATTCTTAAAAGAAAACACGCAAACATTTCTGTTAGTAATTGGATTGTTTAAACACAGACACTTTTTTGAAGATTTGTCGGTCGGATTAACTGATGTATCAAGGCTTGGGATACCTAGTGCTCGACATTGTACAGAATCGCACTTTATGGTCCCGTTGCTGGGAAATTGGTGGTTTCCACCCAGTTGATTGCTTGCAGCTGCAAGAGTTGCGCTACCCAAACCTCACAAGTTGCCTAAAATATCAAATAAAATGAACTGGCTGTCGCATGCATGAAGCATTATTGTGGGCGGAAATCTATAGTCTTGCCACAACAAGCAATTGTCATGGGCCTGTACGTGGTATCACTGGGAGCAGACTGGTCATGATGTATTGCCTCGCATCCCCCTATGTACAGCGTGCTGTGCCTCTAGTACAATGGAAACCCCCATTAAGAGCCCCTAATTTAACATTCTCTCCCTTCGGACCATACTTTCTTTGATTTTCAGATCATCACCCCTGTAAATTTACCCCCCATTTTAAAACTCCCTCCTTTTTAAGACCTGATTATCTCAGATTGTTGGAGTGCTTTAAAGAGGGGTTCCACTGTATCAGTTCCAGGGTACAGGCAGTGAGGCTGATGGGGTCTATGTCGACCAAAAGAGTGGGATTCCCTGTAGGTGGAGTTCTTGTAGGGGGATTCCCTGTAAACAGGACATGTATACAGGGAATCCCACATGGTGAAGTTTTTCGATAAAACTTGCAAACCATACTCGAATTTCTAATAAATATAAAAAAAGATTGAAAAACATCATATTCTACCGATGTCGCTAAGCATCACGTGACTTTCAGCGATATCAGCGAAACGCTACACTGAGGAACTACACCCTGTGGTATTCCCTGTATATGTTACAGTAAATTCATCAAACCAGTCAATTTGGAAATTCACTCCGTAAATTTACCAATTTACTGAAAAATTCAGGAAATTTACAAATTTACTGAGTTTGACACCCAGGAAATTTACAAATTTACTGAAAATTTCAGTAAATTTACAAATTTACTGGTTTGATGAATTTACATATACAGCGAATCTACCTACAGGAACTCCACCTACAGGGAATCCCACTCTTTTGGTCGACATAGACCCCATCAGCGGCAGTGAGTGAAGACTGCTCACAGTTCAGTCTCCGTCGGGCGGGGCCCAGAAATCAATGTCTGTTGGGATGCTGGCAGTTGTCGGTACTGAGAGGAGAAAGTTGGGAGGGGGGAGAGGGTTGGAGTCTAGCAAAGGACCGGTGATGAATTATTAATCACACAGTCGACCCTTTTGGCGCAGTAGCCGGGATTAATCAGGCTGAAAGCCGAATTGTTGATTTGTCGTTATTTTGAGGAGTGTGTGGGTTAATGTAGCAATAGTGAAAAGCGACATCATGACAGGCATACGGATACCACGTGCACGTTCAGTCACTGACGAACACACGCATGCACGCCGCACACACACACACACACGCACGCACACACGCACGCACGCACGCACGTACGCACGCACGCACGTACGCGCACACACACAAACGCACGCACGCACGCACACACACACACACACACACACACACACACACGCACGCACACACACACACACGCACACACACACACACACATACACGTACGTACTGACGAACAAGGACATTATATACAGCGCAGCAAAGTATCGGTTTAAAACTTGACTGGGTGTGCTCCCCTTCTGTCGGATACAAAATCTGAATAGCCCCCCCCCCCCCCCCACACCCCCCCCCCCCCCCAACAAACAAAAATCCACAGGGTCTGGCTATTGTTTTAAACAAACAAAACTGTCATGTCCATCTTTGGGGCATTTTAAGATAAGTCACAGCGACATTTCTCCATTTTTGTTCCTGTCGAGTCTCCGTTAGGTCGAGGTTCTTGTGAACATGTTGTTTTGCCCTGAATTAAGCGTTTCAAAAACATTTGTTTATGTCTATTGTATTGTAATGTTTATTGTCCATCCTGTCCTGTTGCAGACTCATGGTCTTCAAGATGTTACAAAGGGAAGCATGCCTCCTGGTAGCAAACCTCAGGACTGATGAAATGGTCAGCCTGGAAGCAGAACATTTGACGCGGCGAAGACGTCGGTCAAGCAGTGGATGAATATAGCTGGTACAAGGACAGAAACATGGCGTCTTTTAGAGAAGAATCTAGCCATTGTACACATCGCAGCTTCGAGGTTTCAGAATCTCGTAGGGTTAGCATCTTTGTGTCATGACATGTAGCAGCTCTACTTCTAGGAGCTAGAGGTCACATGATCCCGTGCCATGACATGTTTCCGTGCGTCGCCACGACTGTGGCGCCGTGGTATGATTCTGGTGGGCGTCGCTGCAGTCCTGTCCATCGTCATGCCAGGAGCCCCGCTGTCACAGCTCTTGCTGTCGGAGGACGCGGAACGCTATAGACTGCTGTCGGAGAACGAGGTCCGTCTCCAGCGCAGCCAGCTCTTCCTGCAGCAGTACAGGGCCAGCGTGGGACTCCCGTCTCCTTCTTTAGCGCTCAACTCGTCCTCACTCCACCCAACCAATCCCAACCTCAACAGTTACCCAGTCTTCCCGCCCATGAAGGGTGGTTCCCCGAAAGCCCCGCTTACCAGTGACGACTCCCCCATGGCGGAGGTGGGCGTGACGATACTGACGATGGCGAGGGGGCGGCGCATGAAGAAGGGGCGGGGCGTGAGCTACAGGACCCAGTACCTGACGCAGAGCCTGGCCACGCTGCTGCGGCTCCTCAACGACACCTCTCTCACGCGGACCTACACTCTCACCATCTGCAACATCGACGACAGGCCGCACCTCTTCACGGAGGCTGAGGAGCTGGGGGACATCGCCCCGATGTTCAAGCGGTATGTCGGGAGGAAGCCGCCTGTGTCCGTCTGGGAGAAGCTGAAGCAGGACTACGTGTTCTGCATGCAGCAGACGCTGGCCCAGGGCGCACGTTACGCCCTGCTGGTGGAGGACGATGCAGTGGCTCACCCCCACCTCTTCCACGTCTTGGAGCACGTGCTGCGCGAGGTGGTGGAGCCTCGTGACGCGCGCCCCGTGGCCTACCTCAAGCTCTACCACCCGCAGCGCCTCCTGGGCTACATCAGCCCCGAGGTGGAGCGACTCGTCGAGCTGCTGGCGCTAGGGGTGGTGGTAGGGGCCGTGCTGACCTTGACCTGTCGTCGTCATCGCCACCACCACCCCGAACCGCTGCACCACGACCAGCAGGAGAAGCCTGTCTCTCTGTGGCTGAGCTGGGCGAGGTGGACGGTGGTGGCGATGGTGCTGGCGCTGGCGGTGGGCCGGACGAACCTGATGGAGTTGCGCCGCCTGTCCCCCCAGCTCTACCAGGTGACCCCCACCCCTTCCTGCTGCATCCCTGCCGTGCTGTACACGCGGCACGGCGCGCTCGGCCTGTCGCAATACCTGCTGAATGTCACGTGCACTGCTAGCCGTTCTACGGACATCCGCATGGACGAGTTCCGGGCTTCCAGTGGGGCTCGGGGGCTGCAGATACAACCCAACCTCTTCTCGCACATCGGGATGCTGTCGTCGCTGAGAACTAAAGAGGTCAACCCTCTCATCGTGTCCTGAGTGATTTCTTACCCCACAGAGATTTCTTATGGATGTTGTGATGCTTATCTGCAACTCTCCAACCCACACTCATCTCTCGCGTCCTTATGCTGTCTTCAGCTGGAACTGAGGAGGTCAACTCTGGCATCGTGGCCCGAGTCATATTCCTACTGTGCAACGATTTCTTATCACGCAGGGATTTCTTATGGTTGTTGTGATGTTTACCTGCAACTCTCAAACCCAACCTCGTCGTTATGCTGTCTTCAGCTAGAACTGAGGAGGTCAACCATGGCATCGTGTCCTGAATGATTTTCTTACTGTGAAGTGATTTCGTATTCTATGGGGATTTCTTACTGCGATTGAGACTGATTCGAATCAGCAGGTCCATCTCAAACTCTTCTCTCACATAGGCCTGCTTGTCTTCGCTTGGACTGACTATTGGGGAAAGCACTGGCGTCGTATCTTGAGTGGTTTCTGTGTGCGACCAGAGATTCTGTGTCTTTCACTGTGTGTGTGTGTGTGTGTGTGTGTGTGTGTGTGTGTGTGTGTGTGTGTGTGTGTGTGTGTGTGTGTGTGTGTGTGTGTGTGTGTGTGTGTGTGTGTGTGTGCTAGTAAGACCCTTAGCAGTGCAGCAGCCTACTATACATATGGAGGGGCGGTATATATACTAATTTATCCTACATACGCGAGAGAGATACTCGTGAGACCCTGAGCATTTGTTACCAATAAAGGCCTGTTTGTTACACAAAAGTGTTCACTGGTGTCATAACGTAATATAAAGGTTAATGGGGGGGGGGGGGGGGCTGTCGCACGTTCAATGGAAGCGTATGGCGTCCCTTGATTCTGATATCAATAGAAATGCCGAAGCATTTGAACTTGTAACATATCTTTTAAACGATAGCTTCCGAGCAACTTCCAAAATGTCCACGAATGTCAAATGAGAACGGGAAACGCAATATTAGTCTTTAGCTTTAAAGTTGTCCTCTTTGAATGTTACATTTTTGTTAGTTTCAAGTGCCTCGATATCAGATGGCATACGGAAAGTGCAACATTTCTAAATGCATGTTCATTTTCGTATGAAGAACTGGTCTTTTTGCCGACGAAAGCGAAACTATTGTTGACCTGTTGACTTTGCAAGACCTGTATTGCTATGTTTATTTATTCTTTGTAACATTTTGTGTGAATGTCAAGCAAGATTGTGTTTGTGCATTGATACAAGAAAACATTTGTTTAGACGGACCACACGTTCATCATGTATACGATTTTGAATCATATCTGTATTTCATTACACAGTGCTACGACCGGCACGGTTGGCCTAGTTGTAAGGCGTCCGCCCCGTGATCGGGAGGTCGTGGGTTCGGGTCATACCTAAGACTTTAAAATTGGCAATCTAGTGGCTGCTCCGCCTGGCGTCTGGCATTATGGGGTTAGTGCTAGGACTGGTTGGTCCGGTGTCAGAATAATGTGACTGGGTGAGACATGAAGCCTGTGTTGCGACTTCTGTCTTGTGTGTGGCGCACGTTATATGTCAAAGCAGCACCGCCCTGATATGGCCCTTCGTGGTTGGCTGGGCGTTAAGCAAACAAACAAACAAACAAACACAGTGCTACTAAACTGTTTTGATGGACAGTTGATGATGGCAGAGACTGACCAATATTTTTGGCATTCTACGATGCAACTCTTCATCAATGAGTGTTCATTGGCATAATCTATTTATCTAGGGATTCGTTTGACTGCCAATAGTTGTTGCTTTTTGATTCAATTACGATTGTAACGTATTGTTTTGTCAATAACAAACGTTCCAACAACCTACCTTTCTTGTTTTTTTATTCTCCATTTTTGATTAATGTTTTGGTTGGTTTCTAGATATCTACTTTGTTTTTGTGTGCATATTTTGAATACCTTTCTGTTGTGGGTCATGATCTTCGTGAGAAGAATTTTCCTTTGTGTTTCTGTTGCCTGTATATATCATATACGACGTCTCACACGATCATTGGTCTCCAGGTTTATATCGAATTTATAAATGGCCTCGGTTTTCATTTTACTGAAATGCGATGTAGTTCCATTAGAGAAATATGAAACTTACATCTTGTTAATTGACCTGTCTCAGACATGTAGACGCTGGATAGGGAGCGAAAACAGTGTGACTTCACTTTATACATCAACGTGACTTTTTTCATCAGACTTTTTGTTAGTTCTACTTGTTGTCTTGGGCACGTTTCCCGTATGTAGCTTTGAGTGTCATCCAAACACGACTGAAGGACAATGACAATGACTTCTTCTCTTTTTTTTTAACGAGGGGACAAGAATAAGCAGAGATCTGCTTTTTTCGCACCTGGACTTATGTATACAAACATTATCTCGACTAATGTTCTTTTTTCTTCGACCCTAAAGGGGGGTGGGGGGAGAGAGAGAGAGAGAGAGAGAGAGAGAGAGAGAGAGAGAGAGAGAGAGAGAGAGAGAGAGAGAGAGAGAGAGAGAGCTGTTGTTGAGAGAGAGAGAGAGAGAGAGAGAGAGAGAGAGAGAGAGAGAGAGAGAGAGAGAGAGAGAGAGAGAGAGAGAGAGAGAGAGAGAGAGAGAGAGCAAACTGACCTTTTGCTATTGTTTGCTTGTTTATTTTGGCGGTTTTGGTTGTTGCTGGGTTTTTTTAGTCTGATGTGGGACTTACGCAATAATTATGAATGGTGCGCCTCCACATTACTCGGGTGGGTGGAACCATTGTGGAGTGGCCTCAGTCTGATCAACTCAAGTTCATGAACAAGCGTGAATTGCGAAAAAGACAGAACACGTACTAGTCGCGACCAAGGCTTCGTGTAGCTTCTAACTTTTAATGCTGTTGTTTTGAGACAGAATTTGAAATGATAGGAGAGTGTTATTATTTTCAAACGATGAAATGCAAACAATTGTCTGTGATCACAATCATGCGATGTAATCATGGCGAATATCAGTGTTTATATTACACATGTTTTACCATTTTTTTCATACATGTTTAGGCCAACAACAACAAAAATAGTCTGTTTACGGTAACCCGACCGACCCTATTTTTTTCGCGCGACCCTAGACTTTTTTTGGGCATTTGGGAAAAGAAAAAAAAAAAAAAAAAAAAACGTTTGGGTTTTTTTTGCAAAATAACGTAAAAATATGTTTTTTGGGAGAAAAAAAAATAAATAAAAAAATAAAATCCCGACCTACCGACCCTGTTTTTTTTGCCTATGTTACCGTAAACAGACCTATTTTTTTTTTGGCCTTATCGTGATCAAGTTTTTGTGAGGCACATGTTTGTGTCAGGTTCGTTTAGTGCCTTACTTGGCTTGCATAATTCACAATTTCACAGACTTTGGAACACAGTTTGAAACGTCATTTGTGAAAAGGATATATAATACAATTGAGCGTGTGTGTGAGAGAGAGATGGATGGATAATTTATTGCATTAATCATTGTATTGATTATTACAATTTCCAGATCAGACATGAAATCGATGCATATAATCGGAATATAAAGTGCATGAAACATACAATTGCATTGTAGTAAAGCAAAAATATGTAGAAAAAAAGAGAGAAAAAAACACACACACAACACCCCACAGACCCAAGCAAACACACACACAAACACACACATACACACACACAAACACACACACACACACACAAACAAACACACACACACAAACACACACACACACACACACACACGTGTGTGTGTGTGTGTGAGAGAGAGAGAGAGAGAGAGAGAGAGAGAGAGAGAGAGAGAGCGAGAGCAGTTGTTCAGAGAGAGAGAGAGCAGTTGTTCAGAGAGAGAGAGTGAGAGAGTGAGAGTGAGAGAGTCTGTGTCTGAGTGTGATATGGTTGTCAGAGACTGTTCGTACGGTGCCTGTGACTGTACATGTGCTTGTCTCTGGAACTGCGATCAGCCAAGGGCATTTAACTTGTGACGCAGCCGCTTTATATTCCACACAGGCTGTGTTGTAAACCAGTCAAAACAACTTGGTGTTCATTGTTATCAACACACTTCCCATCATATTGGGCATGGCTTATCTTCCATCTGTCTGCATTTTATATCAGATCATTTACTATACAATTATGTAGTTGAATTTACAAAAAGTTCTTCTGGTGGCATAATGTATGCGCAATGTATGATTTTCATGATACGTGTGAAATGAGGAATCGCCCGGTTCTATACTTTTTATTTTCAATAAATCACTTAGCTTTAACGTTTTGTTTTTGTAAAATTGTGGAGAATCCGTGAGTATGTGTATGCGTTTGTGAGTGAGGATGTGTGTGTGTGTGTGTGTGTGTGTGTGTGTGTGTGTGTGTGTGTGTGTGTGTGTGTGTGTGCCGTGTGTGTGTGTGCGTGCGTGTGTGTGTGTCGCAAAAAAGAACTCTTGGTGATATACCAATACATTACCTTATACCAATATCACAACAAACACATGACTGCATATCGTAACCAAATTATGACTGCAAATCATAACCAATACACGACTGCAAATCATAACCAATACTTGACTGCAAACCATACCCAATACATGACTGCAAACCATACCCAATACATGACTGCAAATCATAACCAATACATGACTGCAAACCATACCCAATACACGACTGCAAATCATAATCAATACATGATTGCAAACCATAACTAATTCATGACTGCAAATCATAACCAATACATGACTGCAAATCATAATCAATTCATGTCTGCAAATCATAACCAATTCATGACTGCAAACCATATTCAATTCATGACTGCAAATCATACCCAATTCATGACTGCAAATCATAACCAATACATGATTGCAAATCATAACCAATACATGTCTGCACATTTTAACCAATACATGACTGCAAATCATAACCAATTCATGACTGCAAATCATACCCAATTCATGACTGCAAATCATAACCAATACATGACTGCAAATCATAACCAATTCATGACTGCAAATCATACCCAGTTCATATCTGCAAATCATAACCAATACATGACTGCAAATCATAACCAATACATGACTGCAAATCATAACCAATACATGACTGCAAACCATATCCAATACACGACTGCAAATCATAATCAATACATGATTGCAAACCCCCCGCGGGTTAGGGGGAGTCCCATATTAGTTGGGACTAGAAAGAATTTACCCGATGCAACCCAGCATGTCGTAAGAGGCGACTAACGGTTCTGTTTCTTCTCTTCTTTTGTCTTATTTCTGCCTTACCAGTCCTTTCACCTATATTTCCTTCCAAGAAAACTCTCCCTACTATTCCCTGCAGTTTTCCAATTCTTTTCTTGTTGTCTTATTTCTACCTGACTGGATCCATCACCTTTATTTCACTTACCAAAAGTCTTCTTTTCCACATCCTTATTTCTCTGCACCCCGCATGTCGTATGAGGCGACTAACGGATTCTGTTTCTCCTTTAACCCTTGTTAAGTGGTTCTTGTATAGAATATAGTCAATGTTTGTAAAGATTTTAGTCAAGCAGTATGTAAGAAATGTTTAGTCCTTTGTACTGGAAACTTGCATTCTCCCAGTAAGGTCATATATTGTACTGCGTTGCAAGCCCCTGGAGCAATTTTTTGATTAGTGCTTTTGTGAACAAGAAACACTTAACAAGTGGCTCTATCCCATCTCCCCCCTTTCCCCTATCCCATATCCCCCTCTCCCTCGTCGCGATATAACCTTCGTGGTTGAAAACGACGTTAAACACCAAATAAAGAAAGAAAGAAACATGATTGCAAACCATAACTAATTCTTGACTGCAAATCATAACCAATACATGACTGCAAATCATAATCAATTCATGTCTGCAAATCATAACCAATTCATGACTGCAAATCATAACCAATTCAGGACTGCAAACCATATTCAATTCATGACTGCAAATCATACCCAATTCATGACTGCAAATCATAACCAATACATGATTGCAAATCATAACCAATACATGTCTGCACATTTTAACCAATACATGACTGCAAATCATAACCAATTCATGACTGCAAATCATACCCAATTCATGACTGCAAATCATAACCAATACATGACTGCAAATCATAACTAATTCATGACTGCAAATCATACCCAGTTCATATCTGCAAATCATAACCAATGCATGACTGCAAATCATAACCAATACATGACTGCAAATCATAACCAATAACCAATACATGACTGCAAATCATAACCGATGTAGCCGTGTGGCGGCTGATTTCGCGGCAAATGCACTGTTCCCCTGTTTCAGTCCCTACTCCAATAATCTCCCTTGACCAAGGATGCGTGTACGTCTTTGTACAGTGGTGTCGCCCTTGTGCGTAGATGCTGCGTTTTGATTTGCTAATCCTTGAAGTGAAACCGGTGTTCCGCGAGGGACAATCCTATTAGTGCATCGCCCAACTATAGTCAAGGGTCAACCCGACGGGGTTGGGTTAGAGATGATGTTTTTCAGAAAGCTTATTCAATTTACAGCCGATGTTCGGCAAACGAAAAATGGCTCCGTTGTACCGCTTTTGAGTGAGGAGCGTCTTTGTAACCTAACCCCTATTCTACCAAAAACGCAGTTTTGGCGCAGGGGGTATGTTACAAATAAACGTCGTATACTTCGTTTCGGCAAACAGACATGTGTAAATTATACACTAAACAAAAGCTAAGGCTTTATTCTATCAGGCAATGTACAAACAACATTCTTCCTATGGATACTTTTAGACATTAACCTGCTAGTACAACATTGTGTTGAGAAAATCAAAATATGTCATTCTTCCAAACGATAAGTGAAGATAATTCAGTCCCAGGTTAATATTGCAATCATACATACACACACAAGTCGATTTTTCTTATAGATGTACTGACTTGGCATCCAAATTGTTTAGTTCCATTTGGCAGACACCAGCCATATAAAACAAAATTGAGTCAATGTGCATCAGCTTCAAAAAAGAGAAAAAGATCGACTGGGGATAAAACCTGACATAAACACAGCCCTGGAAGAAGATAGTTTTGTCCTGCCAGATGTCATTTGATGCAGCATACGAAAGATGAAACTGTTATAAGGAAATACGAGTTTGTTTAAACGGATATTGTCGTTTTCTAATTTTTCACTTCCGGTTTTGCCTCATAATGTCGAATTATTTGTCTAAAATAAGTATTTTGCATTTTATAAAACTCGCATTTAATATATATTGAAAAACATTTTTATTCACGCGTTTGTGGTCTCAGTGCAGCGCCGGTGATGACGTTTTCGGCTGTTGAAACCACAAGTTGTCTTTGTGAGAACTTTCAGTCTGTGGCCGGTAAATGACCATGTTAAGGCGTAAGGGTCACCCAGAATTTGGAAAAAAATCGTTTTTCAGATATACTAAATTATGATGTTGCCAAAAGCTAGAAAAATATCTCTATTTTCATGTGCAGTTTACATTTTGTCTCTAGCATACATAGTTTTCTTGCAATAAGTGCTCAAAGTAGGTTGGTGGGAATTAAAAATCACTGGCCGAAATATCTAAAATAACAACAATCCTATTTGCGCTGAGCTGCTGGAAAATAATAAGCCTAACCTGTCTCTCTGGTTTACAACAACCGTACAACGACTGCTCCCTACAGTTGACGGCAAGATGGCGGCTTTCGTGCATTGAAAGTGAATTTCGCAGCGAATTATCGAGCCTACTGTGAAAAGAGTCAACTTTTTGAGAAAATCATCATGTTTTATGTGGTGAAAGTTCGCGCGAAATCACAGAGCAGCTACACTGTCTGCATGATCAACTTTTTTAAATATTCACCTATTCCATTGAAACTTTGCACATCAAATGTTCACTGGACTGG
>NC_090256.1:13611859-13636859 GCF_037325665.1 Littorina saxatilis | reverse complement strand
ACGGCAGTCAATTTAAATTTTCATTTATGACAACGTCGCATGATTCTGACACAACGAAAATCAGATGGCAAATCATGCTTATGATTAAAAAAAATCAAATAAACATTCACAGAAAGACAAAAAGAGAGAAAGAAGAGGCGGAAAAAGAGGCATCAAATAAACAAAATCAAATCAAACGAAATTAAAAAAAAAAAAAAAACACACACACATAAAAACGGCGTGACGACCTTTAACATGTTCAATACTTTGACAAGATGTAGTCATAAAACAAGCAAAGCAATACGCCACAAAGAATAGAAGAAAATAAAAACACAGACACAAAAATTATATGTAAACAGACATACAATTAAACACAAAGAATGAAAACACACACGCATTATGGAACGGAAACCAAATGTAAAATACGACATACGGATAGAAAAAGGCGTAACATACGACAACACAGAGACTGAAAACGTTCACAAATTACGACCCAAAGAATGAAACTGAAATAAGATAAGACACAAAGATTTAAAACAAAACGACACAAACAATAACAAAAAACACCCCAAAATCAATAAAAACATTACGACACAAACAACAAAAACTATACGACACAAAGATAAAAGACATACGACATAAAGAATGAAAAGAAACCGTAAATGGCCGTATGGGACTTTGCCCAATACAATGACTTGCACACATGTATCTTTGGTATCAATGGCGTTTTCCCTATTGGACACTTCTTTGTAGCAGCAGTATAATATATATCCGTTTATTACACTCTCAGGTGCAATCGCTATTGCACAAGCACACACACCGAAGTACACACACACACACACACACGGACACATTCTCTCTTTCCTTGAAACATTAAATGCAATCACGTACGTCTCTATCTCTCTCTGTTTCTCTCTGTTTCTCTCTGTCTCTCTCTGTCTCTGTCTCTGTCTCTCTCTCTCTCTCTCTCACACTCTCTCTCCCCTCCCTCCCTCCCTCTCCTCCCCCTCTCTCTTTCTCTAACACTGCCGGGACAGCATTAGGCATACAACATACAGTTTCTCAGCTATTTCCACGTTTTCAGCCGTAAATCGCCCAGCAAGTCTTACTTATTCTGACACAATCATCATAAGAACAGACAAATCTTGATATAATTATTTATGTACATGTAAAGCGTACATCACAAACAGAAACACGCACGCACGTACGCAGGCACGCACGCACCCCCCCCCCCCCACACACACACACACATTGTTCTGCAACAAAATTAATCACGCCGGTTTCGTGAACATGAGCACATGTAGAATTAAATATACTCCACACGTCTGAAATTGTGAACGCATAATCCAATTAAGTGACAATGTTCGCTAGCAACCTTTCCAATCGATATATACCGAGCAACAAAAGTAACGCGAATTATTGTTCGATATTTTGATTTAAAAAAACGCAGTTAATCTGAGAGTGACAATTTTCGGGATATAGATGCCCTATGCAGTCATGTGTAACAAAGCTGTTGTGTAAATATTTTCCCATTGCTGCTGTCTCAACGCACGGGACAAGCAGTTTCCACGTGAAACACATGATGCGCGCTTGGCAGCACGTGCAAGCGGAGTAGGGGAAACCTCATGTGTGAGATGTGTTCACTGATGCATTAGTAACAAGTCGCGTAAGGCGAAAATACAATATTTAGTCAAGTAGCTGTCGAACTCACAGAATGAAACTGAACGCAACGCAACGCAGCAAGACCGTATACTCGTAGCATCGTCACTCCACCGCCCGTGGCAAAGGCAGTGCCCGTGGAATTGACAAGAAGAGCGGGGTATTCGTTGCGCTGAGAAGGATAGCACGCTTTTCTGTACCTCTCTTCGTTTTAACTTTCTGAGCGTGTTTTTAATCCAAACATATCATATCTATATGTTTTTGGAATCAGGAACCGACAAGGAATAAGATGAAAGTGTTTTTAAAACGATTTCGAAAAAAAAAAATTGGATAATAATTTTTATATATTTAATTTTCAGAGCTTGTTTTTAATCCGAATATAACATATTTATATGTTTTTGGAATCAGCAAATGATGGAGAATAAGATAAACGTAAATTTGGATCGTTTTATAAATTTCTTTTTTTTTTTACAATTTTCAGATTTTTAATGACCAAAGTCATTAATTAATTTTTAAGCCACCAAGCTGAAATGCAATACCGAACCCCGGGCTTCGTCGAAGATTACTTGACCAAAATTTCAACCAATTTGGTTGAAAAATGAGGGCGTGACAGTGCCGCCTCAACTTTCACGAAAAGCCGGATATGACGTCATCAAAGACATTTATCAAAAAAATGAAAAAAACGTTCGGGGATTTCATACCCAGGAACTCTCATGTCAAATTTCATAAAGATCGGTCCAGTAGTTTAGTCTGAATCGCTCTACACACACACACACACACACACGCACAGACAGACACACATACACCATACCCTCGTTTCGATTCCCCCTCGATGTTAAAATATTTAGTCAAAACTTGACTAAATATAATAAAAAGATACCATGGCACGCTTACTGCCAGTAACACTTTTGACAGAGTCAAGATGCCAAGATTGACACCAGAACAACGCGAGAGGGCAGTGGGTCGATTATCGACTGGTGATGACCAAGAAGCGGTAGCAGTCGCTTTCAATGTGCATCTGTCAACAGTATATCGCCTTCAGCAACGTTTTGTCAACACTGGAAGAACTGCTGATACACAACGAAGTGGAAGACCTCGCGTTACCACACAAAGACAAGATCGCCAGATCCTGCGACATCATTTGAGAAACCGATTCCATACAGCCAATGAAACAGCCAGGAACACCGTCGGTAACCACCAGAGACCCATTAGTGGCCAGACAGTACGCCGAAGACTTGCTGAGCAAGACTTCCAAAAGTGCCGTCCAGCTAGAGGACCCGTTCTCACTCAAAGACATCGCATGGCGCGCCAGCAGTAGGCCCAGGATCACATCAACTGGAACTGGAGACAATGGCGAAACATTCTGTTCACCGATGAGAGCCGTTACTGCATTAGTCATGTTGATGGGCGTGTCAGAATGTGGCCAAGAAGAGGTGAACGCTATGCTGGTGACTGCGTCATGGAACACAATGCCCAGGGTGGACCAAACGTCATGGTCTGGGGTGGAATCGGCCTCAACCAATCCCTGGGACCTGTGTTTTTCAACAATCTTGGTCCTGGTCGGGGAAACGGCATCACAGCACAGCGTTATATTGACCAGATCCTACAGCCCTTTTTCCAGGCGCGCAGAAACTGTGTTCTGCAGCAAGATAACGCTCGCCCGCACACAGCCTTCCTGCAGCACAATGACATCGACATCATGGCCTGGCCGGCCCTCAGCCCAGATTTGAATCCCATTGAACATTTCTGGGACCAACTTCAAAGAAAGCTCAACCAGTTACGCCCAGGACCAAGAACTGCCGCAGAACTGCGTCAGGCCCTTATCCATGCCTGGTGCAACATCCTGAGAGACGCCATCAACAGACTCATCCACTCCGCCATGAGGCGCCGCTGCCAGGCCGTCATCAACGTCCAAGGGGGTGTGTGCGAAGAACATACCACCGTGATTTTGATTCGTTTCGATGTTACGTTTATGAGAAATGAAATTGTGATTAAACGTTTTTTTCTGGAGAAAATTCGCGTTTCTTTTGTTGCTCGGTATATATATATATAAATCCTAATCCGACTTAGGTCGACCAAATGTCGCCCTAAAGCCCCCATTTTACAACACTTTCGATTTAGGGCGACCGAAAGTCGGTCGTCCTAAGTTTTGGCGTCTTTTTCTCCAATTCCATTGGCCTGACAACCTTGACCCCATGCGCTATCGAGGAGACAGTGCCTAACGTATCTTGCTTGTAAATCGCATCAAGTTGGGATTTACCGTTTGAGCACAAAATTGAATAAGTGATTTTGAGACTTAGGCCGTCCTTTGCAAAAAAGGGTCTTTAGACAACCACGATACTTATACAAATATTTTTTTAACTGAGTGTAAACATATCATCATCATTAGGGCGACGATGTAAATCACCTATATCTTAATCTTGACTGATTTTCACAGTCAATTCATGACTGTTGAGTGTAGGTCAATTAGCAAATGTAATTACAAAATTTTGTTAATTTTGCTTTAAAAACAACAGATATAGCACTGGTAGCCATAAAACCCCTTTTTACAATGGTCGCCCTATAGGCGGATTTATACTTACATATCTATATATATATATATGTATGTTTATAAAATGAGGACACTTTCTCTACCCCTAACACCCCCCCCCCCCCTTCCACCGCCTACCCCTCGCCGAGGTAACAAATTGATAGTTGGATCACTTGCTGTTCTCAACAGCTACGAAAAGAACCTCGTCATTCCTACACAAACATGACGACAATCAATCTCAAATCTCTTCAACAAAATAAAGGTTTATTTTTCCTGTATTTGGACGCTTTGTCAAAATGGTACCAATTAAATCTAGAGCACACAATTATTGCCCACAATTGCGAGACGACGCGGTTATCACAAGTCAGTTGCTAACAATTATTTATTCTCACTCAGAATGGTGTTTTTTTCTGGTGGCAAATCTTTCTTTCTTTATTTGGTGTTTAACGTCGTTTTCAACCACGAAGGTTATATCGCGACGGGGAAAGGGGGGGGGGGGGGGAGATGGGATAGAGCCACTTGTTAATTGTTTCTTGTTCACAAAAGCACTAATCAAAAAATTGCTCCAGGGTCTGGTGGCAAAGAAATCTGACTTTTCGAACCGAAGAAACTCAGTGGCCCTCGTTATGGAGTTAGAAGTATTGAAGCACTGTTCTCGTGAACATAATAGCGCTAACAACAGGGAAACAAAACATGGCAAGGTTTCTTCACATCTTCCTCCCTTGTTTTACCTCAGAGTTGAAAAGTTGACAAGTGTTTATGAAACTTTATCGTTTATCTCACTGCTGTGTCAGTGGCTTGAGTATACAACAGGCTTATTATAATCACCCTCTGATACCTTTGAACTTTTAACTCCAATTAGACAAGGATATCGTCCCACGCGCTCATAAATTAGCACGAAAGGACAATAAAGTTTAATGTTCGTAAGCGGACGCTGTATGCAAACCTTTCTTACTTTATTGCGTGCACTGTCTACCGGCCTAAATTTCGCTGACAGAGATTCAAGAGTTTCATCGCGAACTACAAACTCAGAAACGCCTTTTACAGATATCTTTTGTTTTTTAGCTTTATGAAATATTGTATTATCAAAATGCAAAATATGAGAGAAATATGCCATCATTTTATTTGATTCACCTACCGATTCACCTCGTTAATCTGTAAGTTAAGACGTCACATTATATTTGCTTGAACAAACTGTGAAGGAAGAAGAATGAAAATATACCAGATAGATGTAGGTTGAATCACATTTTTTGAACTTTTAATGCAGGTAGCAGCAGTCACATTTGGGTCACAATAGGAATAGATTGTGTGGAGGGTATGGGCTGTTATGGTTGATCACGCTAACCTGTAACCCTGCCCGTCAGACACCATGCTACACCATGCTACTGTCCACACACACCGCGCCGGTATCGGTTGAGGTTCGGTGCGTGATTTAGCCTCGCACTGTCGCTGAGGCGGATGGTATCTCACAACTGATCTGCTCCAAACTCATATTGGCCTACAATGTTTTGAGCTGGGCCTGTCCCACCCCTGTTGAGTGTGTGTGTGTGTGTATGGTGTGGTGTGGTGTGGTGTGTGTGTGTGTGTGTACGTTTGTACGCGCGCGCGCGCGCGTGTGTGTGTGTGTGTGTGTGTGTGTGTCTGTGTGTGTGTGTGTATGTGTGTTCGCTCACAGAAACGTTTTACACATTCATCACACACACACACACAAAACCTACAATACATAGCAACATCGGCAACAGGAGAAATAAACAAATACATCAAACAAAACCATTTACAGTGCTTATACGCAATCAACCGCTCCAACCGTTAACCTGGCATCACGCAAAGAATACAGGTGGTTGGTATTGGGAAACTTTGGACATCAACCATGTCAGACTTTTTTTTTCAAATTGAGCACACCGCACTCCAAGCAGCAAAATCAGTGGTGATTCCGCCAAGTCCGTAGGAGGTAGAGCAATGTTAAAATGACGTCACATCTAGCACACCAACGTCACATAGCAAATGACGTCACAATGTCCAACACAAACGATGATAATGACGTATTACGAATATCAGATGTATGCCACACATTTTTTTCAGAGCCTGAAGATGCCGAGTGTGAAGAACGATACGCAGCACTGTCGTCGCTAAAACAGCGAGCGTTTTATGTCCATTCTTTGATGTGAAAACAAGACTTAGTTTCTGCACTTTCGTCAAGAGCGTCTTGAAGTTCAGTCTCGCTTACATTCTGATCACCGTTATCGCTGTAGCGTCTTGTACAAGGGACATGATGTGAGAACAGCTTCATTCGCACTGAATGCAGTTTATTTGGTCAAATGTTGGAGCATCGCTGTAGTAGGGAAAGGGCTCCTAATATGGACCACTTTTTGTTTCATGCTGATAACTAGCTTGTTTTCTTGCGAAGAAGTTTCATTTTGTGTTTGGTAGTCCTTCTCTCTTAGGTTAACCGTTAGGCCTAATTAGAGTGAAATAGCTTTAATAGATATTCAGCAAAAATTAAATACAGAAAAAATCACAAATGGTCCATATTAGGAGCCTGGGCGCCTAATATGGACCAGTGAAGCGGCCTTCACGAATCACTGTAAGAAGTTCCCTATACTTCAAAATAACATGATACAACTTAGTGTTCAAGTCATACTAATTCAAATATGCTTTAGATTTAGCTGTTTCGGGTTGATGAGAGCATTATTTGAAGCACACCAGGAAACTATAGAAGCTTATCAAAAACAGAGTGAAATTAAGTGAAATTATCAACTTCCACGAAAAGAAAACTATTTGTTATATTTTTTTAAATCTCGAGGGCGAGTTATGGGTTATTTCCAGCAAGCTTCTTAATGAATTAATGAAAATAGGCTTTAGCTTTTATTTTCTTCGATTTGTTGAAGGTGGTCCATATTAGGGGACTCACACATACTTTGAGATTTTGCTATTATTTTTTGTTTGCAGGAGAAACTCGGGGTCAAGACTGCTAAATTGTAACAAATACGGTCTTAGCTGTCATATAAAGCAATTTTTGTGTTATAAAAGCGTTGGCTGTGGACTGAAACGAGTCCGATTTAGGTGGCAAATTTAGAGTGAACCATGCCAAAAGTGAAAAAAAGAGAAAACGCCTAACGGTTTTGAGGTTTGTGTTTCTGCAACTCTTTTCACATGTACAAGTTGTCCAGAGAGGGTGAAGACAGTCAATAAAAAAAAATGTGAGCGCTCTAGCGCCGTTAGTTTGTCAGAACAGGAGGTGGTCCATATTAGGAGCCGGTCCATATTAGGAGCCCTTCCCCTACGTACGTAGTACATATGCATGTAACTTTATAAGCTGCTGCTATTCTGCCACGACCATCTTGTTTATGCCTGTGATGTGACTGAGAACATTCCCTGGACGATACAATATCACGGCATGAGGGCATTACATTGTGACAGAACATTCCCTGGACGATACAATATCACGGCATGAGGGCATTACATTGCGACTGCACAGGGAACATTCCCTGGACGATACAATATCACGGCATGAGGGCATTACATTGCGACTGAGAACATTCCCTGGACGATACAATATCACGGCATGAGGGCATTACATTGTTACGTTGCATGTCCTGCAGGGGAATGCAGTCTTGCTGCTCTAAATTGTGAGTGCCTGCCTGCCACCACCAGATAGCGCAGCTTTTTCTTATGTGCCCCGTTTGTGGCTAAGACCACACACATCCACGCCAGCAAGACACACGTGTTGAGTCCCTTTTCGCCGAGTCGTATTTGCTCTCACACGTCGTTTTTCATCAAAATCACGTTCAACACTATTGTATGCCGCGCACACCTGTTCAACAAAAAATATGGCTGTATGAAGTCCTTGCCTCTGTAGGACAGTCTCTGCTCGCGTTTAACCACGCCATCATAGTCTGCCATGTCATCATCCATCGACGAACCGTGTACACGTTCATTCTTATTCACACACGTCAATAGACCATGCATACAGCTGCATACTTATATATATAGCATCCATTTTGCATCATGCACTCATCCAAGCAGTCTTCATCCTCGCGTCTTTTCTTTTCCAACGTCTGTACGCACACTCACGCTGTGTAACCCCCTCCCCACAAACATTCACGCATAAACACACTCGCGCGCACACACACACACACACACACACACACACACACACACACACACACACACACACACACACACACACACACACACACAGTATTGGTGATGGCATCGGATCAAGCCTGCAGGAAAAGCTTTGTCTCACTGCCGGACGAGGATCGTTCGCTGTCCGTACACCTGTTCACTTTCCCCCCGCAAGGAGGCAGCGCCTTCTTGCAAATACAGTCACAGTGGTGGTGATGGTGGTACAGAGGAACTCCCCCGCCCCCGCCACTACCTACACCACCCCCTCCTCCAGCCCCTCCCCCCACCCCGCTCCCTCCTCCCCCAGGCTGCTTGTGGGCGTGTCCCGGCGGGGGGAGGGCGAGGTGGTCATGGTAGTGGTGGTAGTTGTCGTAGTGCTGACGACGACGAAGAAGGTACATGGCGAAGATGACAAGAGCCAGCAAGACGCACACCCCCGCCACAGGCACGGCGATGTAGATCGGGTTGATCACTTTGTTGCCGCTGCTGTTGCGTTCGCTGCTGTTGTTGTCGCCGTCGTTGTTGTTGTTGTCCGGGCAACGGACCGGGGGGAGGTCGTGGGGGTCGTATTGAGAGTCGTGTTGGCGGTCTCCGCGTTCTCGTTCTGATGGTGCCACTGGCTGGGGCTGGGGGACTGGCTGCTTCTTCTGCTTGGGCTGCTGCTTGCCTTCTGCACACACAATCACCAGGGATAGTTTTAGCTGAAAGTACCATTCACTCGAATAACATGTCCGTATTGCCTGCGGATTTTAAAAACAATAAGAAAAAAAAACATTTGTGTTTTACCCCGTGGGTCCAAGTGTGGGGGGTGGGCGTTTACAAGGTACAGGACCCTATATCCACAGTTTTGGACGCAAAGTATAGGGGGTGGGCGTTTACAAGGTACAGGACCCTATATCCACAGTTTTGGACGCAAAGTATAGGGGGTGGGCGTTTACAAGGTACAGGACCCTATATCCACAGTTTTGGACGCAAAGTATAGGGGGTGGGCGTTTACAAGGTACAGGACCCTATATCCACAGTTTTGGACGCAAAGTATAGGGGGTGGGCGTTTACAAGGTACAGGACCCTATATCCACAGTTTTGGACGCAAAGTATAGGGGGTGGGCGTTTACAAGGTACAGGACCCTATATCCACAGTTTTGGACGCAAAGTATAGGGGGTGGGCGTTTACAAGGTACAGGACCCTATATCCACAGTTTTGGACGCAAAGTATAGGGGGTGGGCGTTTACAAGGTACAGGACCCTATATCCAAAGTTTTGGACGCAAAGTATAGGGGGTGGGCGTTTACAAGGTACAGGACCCTATATCCACAGTTTTGGACGCAAAGTATAGGGGGTGGGCGTTTACAAGGTACAGGACCCTATATCCACAGTTTTGGACGCAAGGTATAGGGGGTGGGCGATTACAAGGTACAGGACCCTATATCCACAGTTTTGGACGCAAAGTATAGGGGGTGGGCGTTTACAAGGTACAGGACCCTATATCCACAGTTTTGGACGCAAAGTATAGGGGGTGGGCGTTTACAAGGTACAGGACCCTATATCCACAGTTTTGGACGCAAGGTATAGGGGGTGGGCGATTACAAGGTACAGGACCCTATATCCACAGTTTTGGACGCAAAGTATAGGGGGTGGGCGTTTACAAGGTACAGGACCCTATATCCACAGTTTTGGACGCAAAGTATAGGGGGTGGGCGTTTACAAGGTACAGGACCCTATATCCACAGTTTTGGACGCAAGGTATAGGGGGTGGGCGTTTACAAGGTACAGGACCCTATATCCACAGTTTTGGACGCAAGGTATAGGGGGTGGGCGTTTACAAGGTACAGGACCCTATATCCACAGTTTTGGACGCAAAGTATAGGGGGTGGGCGTTTACAAGGTACAGGACCCTATATCCACAGTTTTGGACGCAAAGTATAGGGGGGGGGGGGGGGGGGTTTACAAATACAGGACCCTATATCCACAGTTTTGGACGCAAAGTATAGGGGGTGGGCGTTTACAAGGTACAGGACCCTATATCCACAGTTTTGGACGCAAAGTATAGGGGGTGGGCGTTTACAAGGTACAGGACCCTATATCCACAGTTTTGGACGCAAGGTATAGGGGGTGGGCGTTTACAAGGTACAGGACCCTATATCCACAGTTTTGGACGCAAAATATAGGGGGTGGGCGTTTACAAGGTACAGGACCCTATATCCACAGTTTTGGACGCAAAGTATAGGGGGGGGGGGGGCGTTTACAAGTACAGGACCCTATATCCACAGTTTTGGACGCAAAGTATAGGGGGTGGGCGTTTACAAGGTACAGGACCCTATATCCACAGTTTTGGACGCAAGGTATAGGGGGTGGGCGTTTACAAGGTACAGGACCCTATATCCACAGTTTTTGACGCAAAGTATAGGGGGTGGGCGTTTACAAGGTACAGGATCCTATATTCACAGTTTTGGACGCAAAGTATAGGGGGTGGGCGTTTACAAGGTACAGGACCCTATATCCACAGTTTTGGACGCAAGGTATAGGGGGTGGGCGTTTACAAGGTACAGGACCCTATGTCCACAGTTTTGGACGCAAGGTATAGGGGGTGGGCGTTTACAAGGTACAGGACCCTATATCCACAGTTTTGGACGCAAGGTATAGGGGGTGGGCGTTTACAAGGTACAGGACCCTATATCCACAATTTTGGACGCAAAGTATAGGGGGTGGGCGATTGCTCGGTACTGGCCGCTTACAAGGTAGTTCACGGTACAGTCAAGGCGAATCTGTTTATATCGACCACCAAAGGGGCAGACCAAACATGGTTGTTATATACCGGTGGTCGCTATCGACAGATGAATAATAATGAAAATATAAGACAATCTCGTCCTTAGGAGTGATCGTTGTGGGCAGGTGG
Organism: Littorina saxatilis; assembly: GCF_037325665.1. Lineage (NCBI taxonomy): Eukaryota > Metazoa > Mollusca > Gastropoda > Littorinimorpha > Littorinidae > Littorina > Littorina saxatilis. The sequence goes on along the minus strand of NC_090256.1, from coordinate 13,625,667 downwards.
TCGCTTTCGAGAGGTGGTTGCAAGAGCAGGTTCGACTGAAACGTGTATTTTACCGATTGAAACCTGTACGCACCGGAAAGCAAAATTTGTCAGCTTGTAAGACCAACTGGTGGATGTTTTGCGTTAAAGTTTTGGGCGTTGTTTAAAAAAAAAAAATTAACGTGACCGGTGTTTTCTTTTGTTCTGTTTTGTTTGTAGTTAGCTGAACCGCTGTTCTTATTGCACGTTTTGAGCGACACCTAGACATCTGAGAAATGCTTAAGCAGCACTCAACTATAGTACTTGACTTAAGGTAAAGCGCGAGGGAAAACCCCGGTGAAACCATCTTGTTGTTAAAAAAAAAAATAAAAAAAATAAAAAAAAACGCCACACGAAAAATAAGTAAAGGGATCTGTGTACATCAAAAAGAGAAAGAGAGAGAAAAACAGACTGACGAGACAAAAACAGATCCAAAAACAAAGAAAAAAAAGAAAAGACTGCAGAAAATAATACGAGGAGACAATAACAATCTTTCTCTTCCCCCCAAGCCTGTGTCACTCCACACAATGCCAAGAGAAAACTTGAGAGCTAAAAAGTAGTCGAACCATCATCGGGCGGTGAGTTTTATGTGTGGGGATGAGTTGCTAGTCTGCCGCATTCTTCTGGCAGGCAACTGGCAACGGGAAGGGAGGTCACCGCTAGACGTAATGGCAGGTAAACCGAGACATTATGGCTCATAAACGTGCGCAAACAGACCCCACATCAAAGGCAATGGCGTGACTGCATTGGTGCAGTGTTCCCCTCGCTCCATCCCTGGAGCTTTAAAACGTTGATTCCAATGGGGTTTGGGATGGATAAGAAAGGCTAGGGAGAGACAGAAAGAAATAGAGAGACAATAAAAGAAACAGCAATAAGTATTTGGACGCGGACTGGGTAAAGAGTGGGGGAGGGGGTGGACGAACGAACGAACGAACGAAGAGAGAGAGAGAGAGAGAGAGAGAGAGAGAGAGAGAGAGAGAGAGAGAGAGAGAGAGAGAGAGAGAGAGAGAGAGAGAATTGAATTGAATTGAATTGAATTGAACTTTATTTAAAAAGGATTAAGATTTAAGGCTACGCCTTTTCTTACAATCTGTCCTTGGGACGCATAGACACACAATTATATAATTAAGAAATTAAAAGGTTAAAAATTAACCAACAAAAGGAGGTCGGAAAACTTCAGCACGTGATAATACAGATGACGATGATGATGATGATGATGATGATGATGATGATGATGACGATGATGATGACGATAATGATGATGATGAAGATGAGGCATGAAGAGCATATATATGTGGTTATTCATAAAATCAAATGCATACTATGCAGGTAATTATCAATACAAGCTGGCAGCAATCGAACATGTAGCAATAGTACAACAAAAATATGCTCAGAACATACAATGCACAGCATATTTTGACGTAATACTAAGTATGGCAAATCAAAAGGCGTTAAACTACTCAAACATTAAGTGGTTTTTAACACATTTTTTAAAACTTTTTAATGACTTTAAGTGCTTAAAGGATGATGGAAGCGAATTCCAAACTGAAGTACCCGAAAAGGCAAGACTGGTCTTATACAGGTCAATTCGTGGAATCGGTGGGATCAAGTTGACCGACCCATATCTGTGGGTAGCTTTATCAAATAATGATGTAATGTAAATCGGCACTTTACCGTAATACAATTTATGCATGAAAATGGCTTTGGAGAGAGAGAGAGAGAGAGACAGACAGACAGACAGACAGACAGACAGACAGACAGACAGACAGACGGACGGACAGACGGACGGACGGACAGACGGACAGACAGACAGAGACGTAGGTAAATAAAGTAACCAACTCCCCAAATGCAGAACGTAAAATAACCTGCTAGTGCAACCTAAACGAACGAAAGATAACTCGCTAATAGACGACTTTTGGAATAAACAGTGTCGGGACTGTTATTGGCAGGGGAAGAGTTGCTTCCCTTTACACAGTGAGGCAAACAATTGCGGCTGATCAGTCGAGGCCAACAATGATGGGGTGACATTAAATGATGAGAAACGGTGTGCATGCTATGCAACGTCATTCTGATAAGCATCGCTCCACGGCTATTGCCAGTTGTCTCTCTGACCGGACGCTACAGTCCTACGCGAATCTATCAAAACAAAAATACAGAGTTATCTCCCATATGTTTTTCGCGAGCACTGATCTAAATTTGAGATCAGTGTTCGCGAGACGAAAATGATTGCAGATTGGCCGACTTCGACAGTGATCTCCGTTCTGTTCTTCACGTTTTGTTAAGGAGGAGCATGCTTGCGCGTGTGTGCTGTTGTGGGTTCTGTGTGGGGAATGTATGCGGGCGTGCGTGAGCGTGTGTGTGACTGAGATTGCAAGCGATGTTTGGAAGGGCATGTATGGATTGATTGATTGTACTCTGGCCAAAACATGTCCCTAATGTACTGCACATGGTTGAAATAAAGTCTTATGTCTTATGTCTTATGATAAAGACATCGTTCTAAGGTCAAAACAAGTCGAAATTTTGGGACCGCTGCCGGAAGGAGACCGTAATATATGGTTTCATCACTGTCAACTGGTTACAGAAAAAATCGTCTGCTCCAGTGAGCGCCGAAACCAAACGGTTGATTATCACGTGACACTTTTGCCATATTTAGAGTTGGTTGCACAGTAAATACAGCCGCGAAAAATAGCTCGCTTGAAACTGTCTTACATATCAATTCCTTTGTAATTTAAAAATTACAAAACACCATGAAAAATCATTATCGACGATCGCGAATCTGCTTATATCAATAATACATTACAAAAAGCTCTACATATGTTATAAAAAAAAAATTAAAAAAAAATAAAAAATCGGTTTCCTTGCCAGACAAGGAAACTCAAGGCATCCTGCCAGGGAGAGAATGAGCCGAACTCATTTTGACCTGAGTTCAGGATGATGCAACGTTCGCTCGATACATGATACCCTTTTTGTGTGTGTTTTTCTCAGGTGTATTATGGATGCTTTGCTCAGATGAGTTGTGGGTGGGTTTTTTTTAGATGTGTTGCGGGTGGCTTTCCAAGATGAGTTGTGGGTGTTTTTCTAAGATGTGCTGTGGGTGTTTTTCTTAGATGAGTTGTGGGTGTTTTTCGAAGATGTGCTGTGGGTGTTTTTCTCAGATGAGTTGTGGGTGTTTTTCTTAGATGTGTTGCGGGTGGCTTTCCAAGATGAGTTGTGGGTGTTTTTCTAAGATGTGCTGTGGGTGTTTTTCGAAGATGAGTTGTGGGTGTTTTTCGAAGATGAGTTGTGGGTGTTTTTCGAAGATGAGTTGTGGGTGTTTTTCGAAGATGAGTTGTGGGTGTTCTTCGAAGATGAGTTGTGGGTGTTTTTCTCAGATGTGTTGCGGGTGGCTTTCCAAGATGTGCTGTGGGTGTTTTTCGAAGATGAGTTGTGGGTGTTTTTCTCAGATGTATTGTGGGCGTCTTTCTCAGACGTGTAATGGTTGTTTTTCACAGATGTGCCGTGCTTGTTTCAGTTTCGCATGTTGTACTGCGGTCGTTTATCTCAGATTTGTTGTGGGTGTTTTTTCAGATGTACATTGGGTGGGTTTTTTCCCAGTTGAGTTGTGGGTGCTTTCTGAGATTTGTTTGTAGTTTAAATTGCAGCAATTTGTTGTGGGTGTTGCACTGTACAACTCAAACTGACCTTCATCAGCGGGCAGTGTCGGCGTCACATCCTTGTTGCAGAAGTTGCGGTCATTGCAGCAGTAGAGGGACGGCCAGTACTCGATGCCCTTACCCTTGGGCTTGTGGTTCTCGCACAGCAGGGAGGACCGATCATTCATACAGCCGTGGGTCAGCGTGTCCTTGAAGTACTGGGAGTAGCAGAAGTGGTCAGCGTAGCACGTGTCCGTCCCCTCGTCCAGACACTCCTGAGTCGTGCACTCGCAGATGATCACACCTGTAGGCAGACAAACGATGCAAAAGGGTGAGTATTTTATTGATTTTCAAGAGAGGGCAAAAGAGGGTGAGTATTTTATTGACTGACCAGGGAAGTCAGGAAGAAACAGGCGAGTATTTCACACACACACACACACACACACACACACACACACACACACACACACACACACACACACACACACACACACAGTGACACGCGCACACACGCATGCGTAGACTGGAACGACAAGCGCGATAACGCAGACCGGAAGTAACGAAACTTAGACTCGAATCAAACAATAACAACATTGCGAAAGATAAAGAGAAAATATTCGTTATGTTTGCACTGATATGAATTGTCTGCCTCAACCTCTGCGTTTTGCAATGTTATTTTCCATCAAAAAGCGGTAAAGTTAATGGTTTGACGAGACGAGCTTTTTGAGACATCTTTGCCCTTTTAAAACTGTGAATGAACAAGCAGTAACGCGACTGAGATGTATTATATGCGGACAGCAAGAATAAAGTAAAGAAGTGTCCTCATTCTTCAAATACGTATGGTCAAATTAACTCAAAACCACTGCAAAACTACAAACGGGCACAAAGAAATACCGTGTTGGAGTCCTTCCCATAACAGATAGGCTTTCGGTTCCTAAAACTGCGTGGAAAGCAACGCCGACAAAAAAAGGAAAAGGGAACAGGGGAAGGATCGTTTGGGCCGATAAATTGGTTTTCAGTGTAAACATCTCACCCACCCAAACTGTACCACCATTCACCCCTCTGTAGCTCTGTTTCCTGGAAATCAATAATCAGTTGCCTGTCTGACTGACTGAGAATTGGCTCAACCCCCTTCCCCACTCGTGTATACTGTATAACCAGAGAACTTGTTTCTGTTCCTCTCCAGTGCCAGACCCTCAGCCGAACTTGCGAGACAAACTCTACCCTCTTACGAACCCCGTCAGCGGTCTGATTAAAGGGTCGTGATCGGCATGGTGAGTCGGTGCGAGTTTTGATAGAAAAGTGCGAGATTTGCGAAAAGAGTTGATCGAACTGGAATGGGGACAAGAGGAGGGGAAATGGGGGATGGGCGCTGGGTGGGTGGTGGTGCCAGAGAGAGGGAGAGAGAGGCAGATACAGAGAGAGAGGGAAACAGACAGAGAGAGAGAGAGACAGAGAGAAGGAGAGAGACAGAGAGAGAGAGAGAGAGAGGGAGAGAGAGAGTGAGAGAGAAAGAGAGAGAGAGAGAGAGAGAGAGAGGGAGAGAGAGAGAAAGAGAGAAGGAGCGAGAAAGAGAGAGAGATGGATGGGGGGGGGGAGGGTCTGCTTTGGTTAGAGAGTATCAGCAAACATATCCTTCGCTTAGTAGCGTAGCAGTAGCGCATATTTGGTATTAGAGAGATGAGATGCTTTAGTTATCTTTGCTTATGTATGCAATTAATGTTTACGCTTTTTTAGAGTGGTGTTATTCCGTCTAAGTTTTTGCTGTGACCGAGAGAGTATAAAGCACAAGAGATCGTGCTCTTTTTTTTTGAGCCAACAGAAAGTGCGTGTTAAAATAATAGTCAAACTTTTTGTTTATGTATGCAGATAAAAATATCCGAAGAAGACAGACGGCAAATGTTTCAAAAATCAAGAGTTATAAAACAATGAAAATTATGGAACGTTTAATCAACAAAACAAAACTAGAATCTTAAACTGTGACTTAAACTGTGACTTAAACTGTGACTTAAACTGTGACTTAAACTGTGACTTAAACTGTGACTTACACTGTGACGTACACTGTTGCACGTGTTGAAGAGCGCTTCCTTCCCTTTGTTTTTCAAAACGAATCATGTTTCAGACTCATGGGTTGTGTTTTTATAGCGAAATGATTCATAAACTAACCTTTCTTGTCTTTTATGCATGCAGAGAAGTTTGATATAGCTCAGATGAGAAAAAGCTATGGTGACACAAACAACTCTGTCTTGCCCATCTTGCTTACTTCTGTCACAATTCTTGGCTAGATTCGAAAGCTTTTTTATACGATCTTCCTGTTAAAAAAAAAAAAAAGGAAACGCAAGGTCCTGGGCCAAACCCGACATCTGATCAGCCCAGCCAAGTGAGTGAGGTTTACTTACACGAGATTCTATCTTAATGGACGCTCAGTCAATATTGTAAACAAAGCGCGTGGCGTCTTCCCATCAGGCATTGCGCGCTCTACTCCAAGCCGTTCAAACATCAGATAAGCACGCAGGAAATGGAAATTGCTGAGTCTTTGATTCCGAGATGGGCCTATTTATTCGCAGGCGCACCGTCTGCGGTGAATTATGCCAGAGATCAATGGGAAATTAGGCGAACAAACATCGGAGCCAGGCAACGTCTTTGAGGCGGAGAGAGGCGCCATTCATTTCAGGTTTGGGTCGGGGACGGCCACGGAGTCAGTGCAAATTGCATTATCAGTCTCGGCTAACCGCTGTTTAGCTAAGTCAAACAAACGGGTCATATTACACTTTTCATTTTCATGTTTTTGGAGGGCAGAAGAGCGGAAAAGCATTCCTCTTTTGTGATCGGCTCGTCACCCCCCCCCCCCCCCCCCCCCCCCCCCCCGTCACTCTCACCCCTTTATGTTTGGAAGAGTGGGACACCGCCCTTCCATCCGCTGGAAATAAGTACACTACACGACACTTTTTTCTTCAATGACGAGCGCCTCACCTCTTAACTAAACCATGACAATGAAAGCGTCCTACACCTTTAAATTTTAATGATATAATCGGTAGGGCTAGACTTATCTAAAAGAACCGAAACGAAACAAAACTAAAAGTAAAGTAAAGGAAAGGAAAGTTAACTTAAACTAAACTAAACTAAACTAAATTAAACTAAACTTGAACTTGAACTCTAAAGCGGTGTAAGCCGGAAGCATTTTTCAAAGAACTGTCTTCCTGTTAACTCAAATCCTCACAAAAGTGGGCTTTTTCTTTTCTTTTTCTTGTTCGTTGTTCTATCGAGTTCAAACTTGAAAGATTTGTTCGGGGTTGTGAGAGGAAGGCCAGGCTATGCCTGCACTCAACCGACCACACTGAGGCATTGCAAAGCTCAGTAAAAGTCACCAACGTTCAGTCTCAAACGAGACAAAAGGCCAAGTCAAGCCATTGTCAACAGACGTTCAAAATGTCTCAGCGAACCAAAAGCAAACCTCAGTACATGTAATTTACACTTCTACGTTATTCTTTCTTTGCGCTCTCAGCATCTTTTTGAAGCAGAACATGGTTGCAAAGGCCAGTCTTTCCTGCCCACAGCTACACTACAGGCAAGACATGGGGTGTTTGCACCGTTGCCAAGAAGAGAGAGGAAGTTTATATACAGATCACAATCAGTTCTGCTTGTAGGATCCACCCTAAATCTCCCCTCTCTCTGGCTTTGTCCCTGTTTCCTTCTCTTTTTCTTTTTCTAACTGAACTGTATAATGTAGAACTGAAGTATTATCATGGTTGTTTTTGTGTTTTAGACGTAGTAGGGACAGATTGTAAGATTAGGCGTGTGTCTAAAGCCTCTTTCCTTATGTATCAAATATCCACTGATCGATTTTTTTTCGCTCGCACGCGCTCTCTCTCTCTCTCTCTCTCTCTCTCTCTCTCTGTCTCTGTCTCTGTCTCTCTCTCTCTCTCTCTCTCTCTCTCTCTCTCTCTCTCTCTCTCTCTCTTCCCCAAGCAAGATTTGGGTGTAACTTTACCAACGGTAAGCTGATTTCAGTGGAACGGCCATGAACTCAGATTTAAGACAAAAAGCGCACCAAGCAGAAGCAATAACTTCGTTGACACATGCAGATAATAAAGTTTTACACCCAGACAGTTCTGCACAACGGGTCTATACACGAAGAGCATGCAGATCTGCAACAATAAAATCACATAACCCATTAACCTATCCTTGGCAGGGCACGGCCAACAAACGCAACCACGAAGAAACCACTAAAAGGCTTTGGACGTTTATATGCGAAGAAATAATTAAACGCTGCAAAGTTTAACTCTTAAAACTCCGCTGCATGAAACACATGTAGCCATCTCTTGTACAAACCACTGTCTCGGTAGCCAACGCCATCTTGATTTACGGTTAAAGCCGATTTGGATCGTAAGCCAAATGCCACCGAAATGTTAACTCTTTACTCAGTTAATTACTGACAGACAGTCACTGCATTATCACTTTATAAGTAAAATGGAATAATTATAGGCTTATACAATCAAATTCAACACATACAATCATAATTTATTGATTGTGCTGAATGATTTTCTGGCAGTTATGATAGGAATGGAAACATCATGCCTTTTCTTTGTTCAGATCTACTTCCTCGTCACAGTCCCAACTTTCCCCGCCAAACTGTCGCCAACACTCGTTTGTCCTCTTTGTGCATCAATCATAAGTGATTTTTTTGTTCATGGTCGTATTCCCTCGTTCATATCATTGGCAACGGACAAAGACATAAAACTAAACCTCCGCGCTCACATAAAAGGATATTTTCATAGACGGCTAAAGGAATACAGCCGACAGATTAACATAAAAGAGAAGACATTGAGACGGCACAGTGACAGACACTGGCTGCACACGACACCTAACCGTCACGTGACACCTTTGCACACGGCCCCGAATGACCGTCATTTGATTGATGAGTCTCGGCAGTGCAGCGAAAATAGGAGAACAGACGAGGGTTGGGTTACACCAGATGTTGATGACTCTACGAGCAATCTTGCACAATAACTCTCACGGTGTTCAGCTGGTGATAGATTAGGACGACAAATACGCGTGGCAGCCAGGCTTTAAATTTCTTCTTCGGTAATTGTGAACTCAAGTTTGGTGTTGGAAATCCAAAGCTCACTACCCAGTCCTTATTCTATTATATCTGATAGAAGTCACTTTTATCAATGAAAAATTAATCGAGTGACATTAATTTACAAAAAGTTACAGTCACAAGAACTTCGACCCAATGGTCGTTAAAAGTGGACAGACAGACAAACACGTTAATACAAATAATGAACTTAGTCAGTGATCATTGACTGGCTAGCGACATGGAAGATTTTCCAAGCTAAGTTAATTAGTTGTATTACATAATTATGAGTGAATACGTGATTATCTGTCTGTCCGCTTTTAGGGACCATTGGCTCGAAGTTCCAGTGACTTGAACGTTTTCTTTTTGTATCAGAAAATAAACGTTCCAATAATCCTATCATAATCCTATCATTCTTTATTTCATTCTGAACGTTGGCAGTCTATCTGATTTTGTATGTCAAGGTAAGAAGAAAAAGAAGAAGAATGAAGCCCTGACAGATTTGGTGTCAAGACGTCTGGACGAAGAAGAAGAAGAAGAATGAAGCCCTGCCAGATTTGGTGTCAAGACATCTGGACAAATAAGAAGAAGAAGAATGAAGCCCTGCCAGATTTGGTGTCAAGACGTCTGGACGAATAAGAAGAAGAAGAATGAAGCCCTGCCAGATTTGGTGTCAAGACGTCTGGACGAATAAGAAGAAGAATGAAGCCCTGCAAGATTTGGTGTCAAGACGTCTGGACGACGAATAAGAAGAAGAATGAAGCCCTGCCAGATTTGGTGTCAAGACGTCCGGACGAATAAAAAGAAGAAGAATGAAGCCCTGCCAGATTTGGTGTCAAGACGTCTGGACGAATAAGAAGAAGAAGAATGAAGCCCTGCCAGATTTGGTGTCAAGACGTCTGGACGAATAATAATAAGAAGAATGAAGCCCTGCCAGATTTGGTGTCAAGACGTCTGGACGAATAAGAAGAAGAAGAATGAAGCCCTGCCAGATTTGGTGTCAAGACGTCTGGACGAATAAGAAGAAGAAGAATGAAGCCCTGCCAGATTTGGTGTCAAGACATCTGGACGAATAAGAAGAAGAAGAATGAAGCCCTGCCAGATTTGGTGTCAAGACATCTGGACGAATAAGAAGAAGAAGAATGAAGCCCTGCCAGATTTGGTGTCAAGACATCTGGACGAATAAGAAGAAGAAGAATGAAGCCCTGCCAGATTTGGTGTCAAGACATCTGGACAAATAAGGTCCTCTCCGTGTACATGTATGTGTAAGCCTATGTATGTGTATATAATTATATCCTAAACGTATGCAGTTTCCTCTTCCGTTTCCGGTGTCTGGGGACAGGGATGAAGGGTTAGCCGGGCGAGCTGTCATTCACAGACCTGACTTTACCCCTCTACCTGTCCGTAATTCTGACAGAGATGTAAAATTATGACTGCACTGCGCAACCCTGCTTCCGTTAGAGTAGATTTTATGCCTTTGAAGATGCACTGATGTCTTCCTAAGCAGTTCTAAGGAATACCGTTTTACGTATAAAAACACACAAACAGTTTAAGTATTTTGTGTTTGTTTATTTGTTTATTTTGTTTTGTTTTGTTCAACACACACAAGAAACAGTCGCAAGTCGTTTTGTTATATTATTTATTATTTAGAAGATATGTTATTTCTCTGTCTTTAATATATTGTTTGCATGTTCGCTGGGCGTCGTTAAAGAGCGCAAGGAATGGGTAGGTTGGTAGGTTGGTAGGTTGGTATTGACAAATAAAGTCTATTTGTGTGTTAACCCCATTTACGCACACCAAACTGTATGGAAGAAAGCTATCGGTTCTCGAAAATGAATATTGTACGCGTTAAAAAAAATACTAAAAAAACCCACTCAACGGGTTGACATCGTGTTTACCCTTACCCTTACCCTTACCCTCACCCTTACCCTTACCCTTATCCATCGCACACTGAGTTTACCGATCCGTATCATGACCGGTAGCTGAAGTTGAGATAAAAACAAGTTAAAAGACGTTTCATAAGTAATCAAAGACGTTTTAAGCAATTGAAATGCACGATCAAGTCGCAGTGTGTCCCGACACCACTCAAACCACAGACCGACAGGCGCTGCGAGAGACAAGGGCGGGTCATTTCAATGAGCCCTACAAGGGAGGAAACTCTAGTCGCCAAGCGAGATAACTCTGGAGGTAAGTAACTCTAGCTGTTTAATCCTGCAGTGACCCAGAGTCTGGGCGCGGGACGAGCCCTCTCCACACAGATTATCCCTGAGCCCTTGCAGCTTGATCCGTGGCGCTCTCAAGAGGCCGAAGGATATCACCTTCACCTGGCAGAGAGCGGCGAGTGTTTGAGGCATTCACTGATTCAGAGCTCTACCTATAAGATCTTCTACCGCTAGCATAGCAGTTGAAGATCTTTGGCTCTACTAAGGCCTGGCGCTCACCTATGTAACTTCAGCAGGACAGACGACGCACTGCAGATTATCCCAGCCCGCGACACGTTGCGTGAAAGGAAAACAGGCCAAGTAGTCATCATAATACCTATCGCAGCATCAATAAAAAATTTATGTAGTGCGTCGTCTGTGCCGCTGAAACTGCGCAGGTATATTCTGCCCTTAAGACTTGCGAAGACGTTCCCGCGATGTTTAAGTGAGACATGGATGTGTTCATGACTGAATGCGTAAGCACAATGCAAGGAATGGCCAGAGAGGTATGTGGGAGGTGTGTTTATAACCTGCCCTGTTATATAGTGCTATATGTCTTATGTAAAAACAATGTCCTGTTTGTATTATTGTTATGTACCACGCCTGAATTTCTCTATGAGATAATAAAGTATTCTTATTCTTATTCTTATTATTCTTATCTTTTCACGACCCCCTGTTTTAGGACTACCTACACTAATCTACCCTTTTGAGGCCCAACAACTCTTTGTCCGGTTTTCTGTTTGCACCATCAGAAATTGTACACTTTCCTTTTTAGACCTGCTATGTTCATATTTTTTTTTTAGACATTGAAAGGCTTCCATATTTAAAAACTCAACTTTTTTCTGATTTGCTGTTCATAACATCTGTACATTTTAACTCGTTCTCCTTTCAGACATTCATTTTGGCTACAATACAATCGTTGCACACGAAAACACACACAAAAATAATCTACCCGGGATTTTGCATCTAAATGAGAGCATCTAACAATTTGGTTTACACAGTATTTTGTTCAAAACAAATTTTGAATGGGTTTGAGGATATCATCTTTGCCAAGAAAGTGGCAGAGCAGCGACGTTTTCAGGCTATCATCTTGACGTGAGCCGCGTTCGTGGTGGTGACTGTCATCAACAGCTTGTCTCAAGTAGGGCTTTAGGGGTCGCGTCCTAATGTCCACACGCGGCCTTCAAAAATGGAGAGTGGTGTATGGCTAAGATTTGTGCCCACTTGAGCCCGGGAGACGATGGTGGTAATGTTATGTCAGCCACAGAACACTGGCCTAGGATTTGCATTAATGTGAAAGTCGTCTGGGCTGGCGGCTCTTGTGAGAGTGGAAGGTCGTCTGAGGGTACTTACTTTTAATGTGGGGGTGTTTTACGTGTCTGGCGATTTTACATGTTCCATGTCCATCCTATCCCCGCTTCCAAACCACCAACCTCTGCCTCCCACTATTTTCTCCCCCCCCCCCCACCCCGTCTCTGTCTCTCCGTTTCTATCTATCTGTCTGTCTGTCTCTGTCTGTCTTTCTCTATTTGTTTCTGTCTGTCTTTCTCTCGTTTTCAATGTGTTTTTATCTCTCTGTGCGCGTGTGTATTAGGAAGGAAGGAAGGAAGGAACGAACGAACTTTATTTTACAAGGATAAAGGGAGAGAGACAGAGACAGATACATGAGAAATATGAACAGCGAGACAGAAATGAAGAAGCAGAGGAGAACGCGGAGGAAGAAGACAAAGAAAAAGTAAACAATGGAAGAGGAGAGGGAGGGGCAACAAATATAGACAAGAGAACAACACTAAAATAGACACTTTATCAATAACGTCCCATCCAAACCAAACCACGCTCTCCTTTCCAGGCGCCCAACAAACTTCCAACAACAAAAATGTGCAACCTTGAACAGCTAAATCACCAGATATCCTAACACCCGAGTCAGCGACCCGTGCATGACATATTTCCGCACAGACCCCCTAACACTTGGCATCGCTCCGACTAGCCTGCCATCGATTCAGTCACCGCTGGCTATCCATATTTCATGAAGCCAGCCTTCAATAAAACCCCATCGGGCCACCTCGGGCCATAAATACGGGTGAGCCGGGCAGCTTGAGACGGGCACCCCGCGCCAGGAATTCTGTCTGGAGATGCTGGAGGTAAAGAAGGCATGGCCCCACCTAGACAGCAGCGAGACAGTTTAACTGAGGACAGCGCGGAGTACTGGAGCCTGGGTGTCCTTCAGACATCTCTTCAATATCGACAACGAAACTCACTGACTGCTGAGGCCAGCAGATAGAAATGGAGAGGAAGGGAGGTCGGTGGAGGTGTGTGTGTGAGTGTGGGGTGGGGTGGGGTGGGGAGGAAACTACAGGCAAAACATTGAGAGAAAGAGGAAGAAGGCAGGAGAAGCGACAAGAACGACATTACTGAAAGTGGCAAAAACTGCGAAGGATGGCAGATGGTTGATTAGTTGATTGTCGTTTTTCTTGTCTCGAGAGCCCAGGGTGCCATACGAGAACGATTCACCGACGATCTTTTTCTCAACGAGGGCAGAAAATGTGCATGCAACAACATTTTTAACAAAGTAAAAACGAGAATAACGACAGTGCTGATAGCAGCAGGACGGTAAGGGGGAGGCGAATTCAGGACAGTGAGGCAGGATCGGCAGCGAACTCGTTCAGAAGAAGTGGAAGAGGACAAAGAGAAACTTGCCACAATGACACCACCAGGAAGAAGAAACCCCACGATACACAAGGCGGGAAAGCAGCTGTAACGATATCAACAACAGCACACGAAAAAGGCAAAATAAAACATTAACAACAACGAACAAACACATAGACAAAAACAAATAAAACCGGAAGATGCAAAGACGCAGGAGGAGGAGGAGGAGAGGCT
>NC_090256.1:13591859-13604359 GCF_037325665.1 Littorina saxatilis | reverse complement strand
GTGTGTGTGTGTGTGTGTGTGTGTGCGTGTGTGTGCGCGTGTGTGTGTGTGTGTGTGTGTGTCTGTGCGTGTGTGTGTGTGTGTGTCTGTGCGCGTGTGTGTGTGTAGAGCGATTCAGAGTCTTCTTCTTCTTCTTGGCGTTCGCAGAGGTTACACAATCAGTCCAGCACTGGTGATAAATGTTGTCGTTTTCTCCAACTCCTGTCGACTGCCGTATAGTTTGGTCTGCAAGGGAGTTGGTGACGGCCACACTTCTTTTCGTTCCTCATCTAGTAAGGGACATCGCTGTAAGATGTGTTCCGCTGTTTGGTCCTCTTGACCGCAGGCACAGGTTGGTGATGGCGCCAGCTTGAACTTTCGGTTCATGTGAGCATTGAGCCTGTTGTGGCCAGTACGCAGCCTGATGAGGTTGACTTGCTGCTCTCTGGACATTGTGTGGTAGTCATCTCTGTTTGTCCTTGGCCTCATCAATGCCTTGATGATTGTCTTCTGCTCACTAAAGCTGACACTGTTTTCAGGTTGGTCTTCCACGGCTCCTTCTTTTGCCAGCTCATCTGCCCTTTCATTTCCTGGTATCCCACAGTGTGCTGGTATCCACTGGAGGACAACTCTTCTGGTTTGTCTGACCATCTGTAATGCTTTGGCCAGCTGTGGGAGTTTGTCGTTCTCTAGGGCCTGAAGGACTGAAAGGGCGTCTGAGAGGAAGACAACTTGGTAGCAAGGGTCTGCGGAGTCCTGAACGAAGGAGGCGGCCTGCATGAGAGCTTCTGCTTCTGCTTTATAGTTTGTGCAGTGTTTGCCAGTGGCAACGCTGGATGTAGCTGTATGTCCCCCAGGGAACTGGATGAGAATGCCTGCACCTCCATTGAGCACGGCGTTAGTTGCTGATCCATCGGTGTATACATGGATCCACGCCTCTTTTGGGTACTGTTCGTCGATCAGGGCTAAGGTGAGTGCCTGTCGAGCTGTGTCATTCTGATCTTCTCCTGAGGTAACATGTGGAACACTTGTGCAGATCTGGATGCCTGGTTTCTCTGTTGCCTTGGGGGTTTCCTCTTCTTCTTGAGTCAGAGGTAGAGTGTTCTGTGGAAGGACTTCCCTGTACTGTCGAGAAAGTCTCTTGCTCTCGTGTACAAAACTGCTCCGTTTAAGCCGGTTCTTGGTGAGGTTGCTCAGTCTGTGCTTCATGGGGTGGTCGGGTAGGCACTTGAGCTTCTCGGCCTGTACCATAGTCTTGGCTTCTCTTCTCTGACAGAGGGGTTGGATGGTGGTAAGCTTCTCCATTTCCTTGATGGGCGTGGATTTCATTGCACCAGTGATGAGTCGGAGGGCCTGGTTTTGCACACGGTCAAGGGTCTGCAGGTTTGTCTTGGCTGAGGTTGACCACGCTGTGGAGCCGTACTCGAGGTGGGGTCTGATTGTTCCCTGGTATACTGTCTTCAGTATCTTCTCGTTCGCTCCCCAGGTGGTACCTGCCAGCTTCCTGAGTATGGCTAGCTTGCGCCGGGCCTTCGTCTCTGCCTGTGCAATGTGTGGTTTCCAGGTCTGCCGCCTGTCAAAGGTGACACCAAGGTACGTTGCTTCTTCATCCTCTCTCAGAGGAGTTCCACCAAGCCTAATGGTTCCGGCTTTCTGCTTTGGCGACAGTGTGAATAGGGTGGTGGAGGATTTCTCCTTGTTGATGGAGACGCACCAATCTTCTGCCCATGCGTTCAGCCTATCTGCCGCTTGCTGCATTCTGTAGGTGGCAGTACTTGCGTGCTCCTCCTTGCACCAGATCACAAGGTCGTCTGCGTAGAGAGCAGCTTTGATCCCCTTGGGCATCTCAGACACCAGATCGTCGATGAAGAGAAGGAAGAGTGTGGGGGAGAGGACTCCGCCCTGAGGGACGCCATGACGAAGGAGGAACTTCTTGCTTTTGGTCTGGTCGACGTTAACTCTTGCCCTGCGGTTATAGAGGTAAGAGCGAATCCACTGGTACATGTTGCTGGACACGCCTTTCCTCAGCAGTTTTACAAGGAGTCCATCTTTCCAGACCTTGTCAAAGGCCTTCTGAAGATCTATCCAGGTGACGAAGACCAGCTTCTGTTCCTGTAAGGCATCTTCAACTTCTTGCGCCAGGTAAGTGACCTGATCTTCAGTGCTGCGGAACTGTCGGAATCCAGCTTGCTCAGGGGCGAGGAGGTTCCTGGATTCCAGGTACCACCTGAGGCGCTCGTTCACAATTCTCTCCAGGGTCTTCACAACACAGCTGGTGAGGCTGATTGGGCGATAGCTGGTGGCCTTCTTTGGATCCTTCCCTTTTTTTAAGATGGGGATCATGATCGCTTCTCGCCAGAGTTGTGGTAGCGATCCTTCTTGCCAGCTGCTGTTGAAGACCTCGAGTAGCTTGTTCTCTGCTGCACTACCAAGGTGGGTTAGCATCTCGTTGGTGATGCCGTCTGGGCCAGGGGACTTCTTCGCCTTTGACTTTTTCAGAGCTGAGTGCAGCTCGTGGAGTGTGAGTGGTTGACTCATGGCGTCCACTGTCGACTGTCTGGCAGGTCTCTCTCTTTTCTCTCTTCTTGCTTCTCTCTGTTTCTCGGGGCTAACATGGAGGTTGCTCTCAGCTGCATAGCTTTCAGCAAATTGGTTGGCAGCATGCTTTCCAGTTAGCACCTTCCCGTTCTCTTCTAATGTGATCTTTCCTCTGCTGGTGTTCTCATCATTCAACTGCTTGGTGAGCCTCCAGAGCTTTCTGCCATCCTTCTCAAGGTTCAGAGAGCTTGTTTTCTCTTGCCAGCTTCTCCGTCTTGCCTGTAGCTTCTTTTTGAGAAATTTGGCTTTGGCTTCCTGGAGGCGGATGTTGTTGTTTTGTGACGGGTTGACTTCTGCTTCCCTTCTGGCGTCTGCCAGATCATCATCCAGTTCCTGCAATTCATTGCTCCAGTAGGGCTTATAGTCTCTCCTGGCACCCCTGGGAATGGACTCACGCGCTGCTCTGAGGATGCTCATGTTGAAGTCCTTCGCCACCATGTTGATGTCTCGACCCTCGACTCTGATGTCTTTGGTGAGTTCGCTGGTGCGGTGTCTAAAGAGGAACCAGTTCGCTCTTTTGTAGTTCCACCGTGGGAAGGAAGCTTCAGTGCAGGACTCCATGCCCAGGGTCAAAAAGACTGGCCGATGGTCACTTCCACCTAGCTGTTCTCCGACCTCTCTGCTGGTTAGCTGGTGCATGTCTTCCGTGCAGAAAGCTAGGTCAGGAGTTGATGTAGTGTGCCATCTTCTGGAGTAGAATGTAGGGCAGTCAAAGGGACTGTTCAAAAGGATGAGACCTTTGTCGTCCTGCCAGTTCTCCACCTCTTCTCCTCTCCGATCCAGGTGGTCATATCCCCAACTCTGTGAATGACTGTTGAAGTCACCCACCACGATGAAGTTGGAGGCCTTTGCAGGGATCGTGTCAAGGGCGAGGTGTCTATCATTGGGGCAGTAGAAGTTGACAAGATGGAATTCTGATGTCTTCGTCTGGATTCGAATCACCTGATATTCGGAGTCCTCCATGTGCGTTTCTATCAAACAGGCATTGATGTTGTTCCTGATGAGGGTCAGGATTCCTCCTTTGCTTCGGTCTGTTCTGTCGGACCTAAGGCATTGGTAGCCTCTCACTTTGAAGGACTTTTGGGGTGTCAGGTGCGTCTCCTGAATACAGCAGATGTTGATGTTCTTCTCATGCAGGATATGCTCCAACTCTGTCTTCTTGTTCAGGATACTTTCTGCGTTCCAGTGCATGACCTGAAAAGGTCGCTGCTGACTGGGTTTCTTCCTGGTTGTGGTGGTGCCAGTCACTTTCCTCCCGCGTCCCCTGGCGTGACAAGACGGACGGGAGGGACCTCCAGTAGTTGGGGCTGGGTCCCTTTGAGGCATGGGACCCGACGCTGCTCCACCCTGGGGGGTCCTCAATGGGCGAGCGCCATTTCCATCTGTGCTGGTTGATTGTGTCATCATTTGCGTAAGTGCGTGTACCCGTGGTTTGTTAGAATGCGCCGTGCGGCCCGGGTCCTCCGTCTTCAGCATTCGGGGTTTTCTGTCGGGGTTACCTCACCCTTAGCTCATGGCCCGTACGTCCTACCCTGAGAGCACAGGGGGGAGGATTTTCCGGGATCCCACCCGGAGCCAGTTTGGTCCGCGGCCGCAAGCGGCTGATCTCCATATCTGAAGACCGTTCCCCTATCCGCCACCCGGGGACGCGCTGGGTTGGGGGTGGTCGCCCCACTGAAAATCCCACACTGGGTTAAGAAAGATCAGCCTGTCCCAGAGCGATTCAGACCAAACTACTGGACCGATCTTTATGAAATTTGACATGAGAGTTCCTGGGTATGATATCCCCAGACGATTTTTTCATTTTTACGAGCCGGTATTTTAGGTATCGGACATGAAAATAACCATGCCTAAATCGCTGCCGTTCTGAATGTGTTGATATCAATGTCAGTTCGCACTCATGGTCCCTTTTTTCCCCCGGAACCATGCCCGTGTAGAGAAGGGTACAATGTGCATAGTTTGATGAGGCAGCAGTCCGAACCACAGAGATATAGAACAGTCTATATCTCTGTGGTCCGAACTAACCAAGGCAAATACCCGAGGCTTACTATGAGAGACCGAAGAGACCGTGGTCTCGAGTGCTATCAGGGTCTCGAGTGCAATCAGGGAATGTGCAATAGCATCTCTGGTGCTATCAGAGACCGAAGAGACCGTAGTCTCGAGTGCTATCAGGGAATGTGCAATAGCATCTCTGGTGCTATCAGAGACCGTAGTCTCGAGTGCTATCAGGGAATGTGCAATAGCATCTCTGGTACTATCAGAGACCGAAGAGACCGTAGTTTCGATCGAGTGCTATCAGGGAATGTGCAATAGCATCTCTGGTGCTATCAGAGACCGAAGAGACCGTAGTCTCGAGTGCTATCAGGGAATGTGCAATAGCATCTCTGGTGCTATCAGAGACCGAAGAGACCGTAGTCTCGAGTGCTATCAGGGTCTCGAGTGCTATCAGGGAATGTGCAATAGCATCTCTGGTGCTATCAGAGACCGAAGAGACCGTAGTCTCGAGTGCTATCAGGGAATGTGCAATAGCATCTCTGGTGCTATCAGAGACCGAAGAGACCGTAGTCTCGAGTGCTATCAGGGAATGTGCAATAGCATCTCTGGTGCTATCAGAGACCGAAGAGACCGTAGTCTCGAGTGCTATCAGGGAATGTGCAATAGCATCTCTGGTGCTATCAGAGACCGAAGAGACCGTAGTCTCGAGTGCTATCAGGGTCTCGAGTGCTATCAGGGAATGTGCAATAGCATCTCTGGTGCTATCAGAGACCGAAGAGACCGTAGTCTCGAGTGCTATCAGGGAATGTGCAATAGCATCTCTGGTGCTATCAGAGACCGAAGAGACCGTAGTCTCGAGTGCTATCAGGGAATGTGCAATAGCATCTCTGGTGCTATCACAGACCGAAGAGACCGTAGTCTCGATCGAGTGCTATCAGGGAATGTGCAATAGCATCTCTGGTGCTATCAGAGACCGAAGAGACCGTAGTCTCGAGTGCTATCAGGGAATGTGCAATAGCATCTCTGGTGCTATCAGAGACCGAAGAGACCGTAGTCTCGAGTGCTATCAGGGTCTCGAGTGCTATCAGGGAATGTGCAATAGCATCTCTGGTGCTATCACAGACCGAAGAGACCGTGGTCTCGAGTGCTATCAGGGAATGTTCAATAGCATCTCTGGTGCCATCAGAGACCGAAGAGACCGTGGTCTCGAGTGCTATCAGGGAATGTTCAATAGAATCTCTGGTGCCATCCTCGTCTTGCTCGCCATTCTCTCAGATCCAATACAAACAGAGGCAAGAGAGACGTCGGTATGCAGAGTATTAAGGAGGAAGCAGTAGCAGTACAGGTTTAGAAGCAATATCAGAAACTCGGTAGTGACAACATCTGTATAGATTTAGGACCAACATCAAAACAGCAACATCAGTATCGAGACGTGACAAGGAGTAACGATCAGAACAGAGGAAGAACCAACATCAGATATTGAACTCAAATGTAGAAACAAGATCAGATACAGAACACAAATGTAGAAACAATATCATATACAGAACACAAATGTAGAAACAATATCATATACAGAACACAAATGTAGAAACAATATCATATACAGAACACAAATGTAGAAACAATATCATATACAGAACACAAATGTAGAAACAAGATCAGATACAGAACACAAATGTAGAAACAATATCATATACAGAACACAAATGTAGAAACAATATCAGATACAGAACACAAATGTAGAAACAATATCAGATACAGATCACAATTGTAGAAACAACATCAGATACAGAACACAAATGTACAAACAATATCAGATACAGAACACAAAGATAGAAACAACATCAGTTACTGAACATAAAGGTAGAAACGACATCAGATATGAACACAAAGGTAGAACTAACATCAGAATAGATAGTTATATAGATACAGTAGTAACATCAGAAGCGCAAGCACCATAAACCTCACTCTGTGTGCACCGCACCACCCCGTCTCACCAAGGGAGGCAAATGGCAAGCATTCTTTCCACCCATCTGGATGCAGCCCCCTGGCAGACAGCAGCGCATGAAAGGGTCCGTGGTCCCGAGAACGCCAAAAACCCACGCTGAATGATGCCGATACAAAGTGGATACAGCAAAATGCCTCACAGAATCATGGCGATGCAAAGTAGATACAAAACGGAAGCAGCAGGAAAAGGGGAAAGGGAAATAACTCCCATGCCTTCCCCAGCCCCTGCACGTCACTTCCTCTTTAGGAAGATATTTGCAAGGTCTTCGTTTTTGTCTCTGCCGCGGACAGACTGGCAAACTGCTCCTGGCACCCGAGTGTATTGTTTCGGAGTTTGGCTGTGGATAACGTTACAATATTGATTGTATGAGAACTGCTGTGTTTTTGCCAATGCTGTTTTGTGTCCTGATCTGTAGCTAAATCAGATGATCTTTGCCAAGTCAGAGGAGATTGAGATTACGAACAATACATTGACGATGGCACACTGGCCAACACTGACAAACACCGACGCCAGGAAACACACACACGAACATGCATAAAGGGAACAAGTGTGAACTAACAAGATTTGTGAGTGTGACATATTGTCGCAGTTACTGTTTTTGCCTACTTTTTACATTTAGTCAAGTTTTGACTAAATGTTTTAACATAGAGGGGGAATCGAGACGAGGGTCGTGGTGTATGTGTGTGTGTGTGTGTGTGTGTGTGTGTGTGTGTGTGTGTGTGTGTGTGTGTGTGTAGAGCGATTCAGAGTAAACTACTGGACCGATCTTTATGAAATTTTTCATGAGAGTTCCTGGGTATGTTATCCCCAGAACTGTTTTTCATTTTTTCGATAAATGTCTTTGATGACGTCATATCCGGCATTTTTTTAAAGTTTAGGCGGCACTGTCACACCCTCATTTTTCAATCAAATTGATCGAAATTTTGGCCAAGCAATCTTCGACGAAGGCCGGACTTTGGTATTGCATTTCAGCTTGGAGACTTAAAAATTAATTAATGACTTTGGTCATAAAAATCTGAAAATTGTAATTAAAATTATTTTTTTTATAAAACGATCCAAAATTACGTTGATCGTATTCGTCATCATTTTCTGATTCCAAAAACATATAAATATGTTATATTTGGATTAAAAACAAGCTCTGAAAATTAAATATATAAAAATTATGATTAAAATTCAATTTCCGAAATCAATTTAAAAACAATTTCATCTTATTCCGTGTCGGTTCCTGATTCCAGAAACAGAAAAGCGTGCTATGCAGCACAGCGAAACCACTACCGCGCTGAACAGGCTCGTCAGTTTCACTCCGTTTTGCACAAGCGGCGGACTACGGTCATTGTGAACAAATGCAGTGCGTTCAGTTTCATTCTGAGAGTTCCACAGCTTGACTAAATGTAGTAATTTCGCCTTACGCGACTTTTTGTGTGGTTTTTTTTGGCCTTCTTCAGTGATTTATTTCAGTCTTCTTGCTCTTTCCTCTTTCCACCCATACCCCCGACCGCACCCCCCGGACCTTCGTCTCACCCTCTACCTCCCCCTCCCCTCCTGCCGTTCCTCTTTATGTTTTTTTATTATTTTTTTTTACAACTATTTCAACTGTTTCCACCCGAGAGCCCCCGACAAGACAGAGTGAAGGCGGTGCACAGAGTGTGAGCACGTGAAGCAGGGGGCTTATCTCGCTAGTTAGCTTCATTTCGCCATTCAACCTTACTCCTCCCCGCTCGCGCTCGATACACTGGGCCCTTGTGTTAAAATGTAGAGCTACTTGGGCCTCCCTGAGTGGGGCTTTCAAAATGTAGGACTTCTTCTGTTCTGTTTTGTTGCTGTTGTTGGTTGTTGTTTTGTTTTGCTCTCTGTCTATCTCTGTCTGTATCTCTGTCTGTATCTCTGTCTGTGTATCTTTGTCTGTCTGTCTCTGTCTGTCTGTCTGTCTATCTCTGTCTGTATCTCTGTCTGTGTATCTCTGTCTGTCTGTCTGTCTGTCTGTCTGTCTGTCTGTCTGTCTCTCTCTGTCTCTCTCTCTCTCTCTCTCTTTCTCTTTCTCTCTCTGTCTCTGTCTCTCTGTCTCTGTCTCTCTGTCTCTCTGTCTCTCTCTCTCTCTCTCTCTCTCTCTCTCTCTCTTGGAGTAACTGGTACGTTGTATGTGAAATTGTCAATGAAATTCTTCGTATTTTTATCGTATCTCTGTGTCTCTGTCTGTCTGGATGTCTGTCTCTCTGTCTGCCTGGCTGGCTGGCTGGCTGGCTGTCTGTCTGTCTGTCTGTCAAGACACACACAAACAGACAGTAGCCTAAAAAGCCAAAGCAAAACGCTGTGCAAATAAACTGCGGTGGAAAGAGCACTTGGTAAAAAAAACAAAATACACGCTGCCACTGTTCCACACAGAAATGCTTCTTTACGATGAGAAGAGTCCCGAAGAGTGACTATCAGTTTCCTGGGTCCCACAACGATACGTCATTCCAAGGGCGTCATGTTCCCAGCCAGGCCAAGATTGGCTTTTTGTGGCACTCTCCGTTGGAATGGAAGGAACGCTTACACTAGCACACATACACATACACTCTCTCCATCTCCTCTGTTCTGACTTACTACTGCTTCTCATATCTTTACGCAAGAACTGGCAAGAGCGCGTACATGTTCGCATTCATTCAATCATCCCCAAACATACACTGCGTTGTAACAAGTCAGATACGAAATGTTTCACTGCCAAAAAAAGAAACAAGTCGCATAAGGCGAAATTACTACATTTAGTCAAGCTGTGGAACTCACAGAATGAACCTGAACGCACTGCATTTTTTCACAATGACCGTAGTCCGCCGCTTGTGCATAACGGAGTGAAACTGACGAGCCTGTTCAGCGCGGTAGTGGTTTCGCTGTGCTGCATAGCACGCTTTTCTGTACCTTTATTCTTTTTAAGTTTCTGAGCTTGTTTTAAATCCAAACATAACATATCTATATGTTTTTGCAATAAGGAACCGACAAGGAATAAGATGAAAATGCTTTCAAATTGATATCGGAAATTTGATTTTAATCATAATTTTCATAATTTTAATTTTCATAGCTTGTTTTTAATCCGAATATAACATATTTATATGTTTTTGGAATCAGAAAATGACGAAGAATAAGATGAAATTGTTTTTGGATCGTTTAATAAAAAAATTTTTTTAATTACAAGTTTTTGATTTTTAATGACCAAACTCACTCATTAGTTTTTAAGCCACCAAGCTGAAATGCAATACCAAACCCCGGCCTTCGTCGAAGATTGCTTTGCCAAAATGTCAATCAATTTAATTGAAAAATGAGGGTGTGACAGTGCCGCCTCAACTTTTACAAAAAGCCGGATATGACGTCATCAAAAGTATTTATCGAAAAAAAACATCCGGGGATATCATTCCCAGGAACTCTCATGTCAAATTTCATAAAGATCGGTACAGTAGTTTGGTACATGGTCTGAATCGCTCTACACACACACACGCACAGACAGACAGACAGACAGACACACACACACACACACACACACACACACACACACACACACACACACACACACACACACACACATACACCACGACCCTCGTCTCGATTCCCCCTCTATAATAAAACATTTAGTCAAAACTTGACTAAATGTAAAAAGAGGACATGAAGATAGAAAGCAAAGATCGAAAGTAGGGAAGAGAGAGAGAGAGAGAGAGAGAGAGAGAGAGAGAGAGAGAGAGAGAGAGAGAGAGAGAGAGAGAGAGAGAGAGAGCTACAGAGAGCTACAGACAGACAGACAGACAGACAGACAGACAGACAGACAGACAGGCAGAGCAAAAGAGAAAGACGTAGAATAAAGATAGATCGAAATGGAGAGAAAGATATACAGAGAGAAGGAGAGATAGAGAGAGAGTCGCGGATAGAGAGAGAAGAGAGAGAGAGACGCGGACAGAGAGAGAGAGAGAGGGATAGAGAGAGAGAGAGAGAGAGAGAGAGAGAGAGAGAGAGAGAGAGAGAGAGAGAGAAGAGACTCTGAGAGAGAGAGAGAAGAGACTCTGAGAGAGAGAGAGAGAGAGAGAGAGAGAGAGAGAGAGAGGGAGCGAGAGAGAGAGAGAGGGAGAGAGAGAGAGAGAGGGATAGAGAGAGAGAGAGAGAGAGAGAGAGAGAGAAAATAAAAAAAGAGAGGCAGATAAACAGAACAGACAGACAGACAGATAGCCTTGGCAGGTCCACAGTTTAAACTAAAACTCGATAATAACTACAGGGCCAAGAAGTCACGCATGTACCATGTAAAATGTCGCGAATAGCTCTAAGCCAACAAGGACGTCAAAGACCTTTCACGTGTCTTTGACCCGCTTTCGGAGACAGTGACATGGGGTCAAATGTCAACAAACACGACACGTACATGCCATTCGCTGGCTTGTCCATAAAAAAAACCCCAGCAATTTTCACAGAACTGTCAGTTTTCTGCATGCAAAGTGCCAAAGACCAGATGTCCACAATGAGGCAAGCATCCTTCACCAAACAACACGCCTTGTCTGAGTGACTAACACGCACCACGTCAAAGATCACATGTCCACAGAAAAAAGTCCTGAAAGTTTAAAGTGATTGCCCGAAGGTTCCGCACCCTACCGTTTATGGCACTTTCTTTCTTTCTTTCTTTATTTGGTGTTTAACGTCGTTTTCAACCGTTCAAGGTTATATCGCGACGGTGAAAGGGGGGGATGGGATAGAGCCACTTGTTAATTGTTTCTTGTTCACAAAAGCACTAATCAAAAATTGTTTCTTTATTTATTTGGTGTTTAACGTCGTTTTCAACCGTTCAAGGTTATATCGCGACGGTGAAAGGGGGGGATGGGATAGAGCCACTTGTTAATTGTTTCTTGTTCACAAAAGCACTAATCAAAAATTGCTCCAGGGGCTTGCAACGTAGTACAATATATGACCTTACTGGGAGAATGCAAGTTTCCAGTACAAAGGACTTAACATTTCTTACATACTGCTTGACTAAAATCTTTACAAACATTGACTATATTCTATACAAGAAACACTTAACAAGGGTAAAAGGAGAAACAGAATCCGTTAGTCGCCTCTTACGACATGCTGGGGAGCATCGGGTAAATTCTTCCCCCTAACCCGCAGGGGGTTTTATGGCACTACTACAAAGAGATATGGTACTCACTACATAAGACACATTTGAAGAAACTTATTCTATTAACGGAAGTAAGAATGATGATCAATAAAGAGGGACTTTGCGTCGTGGCAAATAGTTTTTAAAGAGCAGGTCAAGAACAAAGAGAAAATTAGATGAATGCTAAGTCGGCTCGACCCCCTGGGTTCTGGAGACAAGACATAACAAACAAGTCGCGTAAGGCGAAATAACAACATTTAGTCAAGCTGTCGAACTCACAGAATGAAACTGAACGCACTGCTTTTTTCACCAAGACCACATACTCGTAGTTTCGTCAGTCCACCGATCGTGGCAAAGGCAGTGAAATCGACAAGCCATGCAGAATAGTGCGGTAGTGGTCGCGCTGAGCAGGATTACACGCTTTTCTGTATGTCTATTCTTTTAGCTTCCTGAGTTTGTTTTTCATCCAAACATATCATATCTATATGTTTTTGGAATCAGAGACCGACAAGGAATCAGATGAAATTGTTTTTACATCGATTTCGGAAAATTAATTTTAATCATAATTTTCATATTTTTAATTTTCAGAGCTTGTTTGTAATCCAAATATAACATATGTTTATGTTTTTGGAATCAGAAAATGACGAAGAATAAGTTGCAATTATTTTTGGATCGTTTAATAAAAAAAATAATTTTAATTACAAGTTTCCGATTTTTAATGACCAAACTCATTCATTAGTTTTTAAGCCACCAAGCTCAAATGCAATACTAAAGTCCGGCCTTCGTCGAAGAGTGCTTGGCCAAAATTTGAATCAATTT
>NC_090256.1:13580940-13591659 GCF_037325665.1 Littorina saxatilis | reverse complement strand
GACCGTGGTCTCGAGTGCTATCAGGGTCTCGAGTGCAATCAGGGAATGTGCAATAGCATCTCTGGTGCTATCAGAGACCGAAGAGACCGTAGTCTCGAGTGCTATCAGGGAATGTGCAATAGCATCTCTGGTGCTATCAGAGACCGTAGTCTCGAGTGCTATCAGGGAATGTGCAATAGCATCTCTGGTGCTATCAGAGACCGAAGAGACCGTAGTCTCGATCGAGTGCTATCAGGGAATGTGCAATAGCATCTCTGGTGCTATCAGAGACCGAAGAGACCGTAGTCTCGAGTGCTATCAGGGAATGTGCAATAGCATCTCTGGTGCTATCAGAGACCGAAGAGACCGTAGTCTCGAGTGCTATCAGGGTCTCGAGTGCTATCAGGGAATGTGCAATAGCATCTCTGGTGCTATCACAGACCGAAGAGACCGTGGTCTCGAGTGCTATCAGGGAATGTTCAATAGCATCTCTGGTGCCATCAGAGACCGAAAAGACCGTGGTCTCGAGTGCTATCAGGGAATGTTCAATAGAATCTCTGGTGCCATCCTCGTCTTGCTCGCCATTCTCTCAGATCCAATACAAACAGAGGCAAGAGAGACGTCGGTATGCAGAGTATTAAGGAGGAAGCAGTAGCAGTACAGGTTGAGAAGCAATATCAGAAACTCGGTAGTGACAACATCTGTATAGATTTAGGACCAACATCAAAACAGCAACATCAGTATCGAGACGTGACAAGGAGTAACGATCAGAACAGAGGAAGAACCAACATCAGATATTGAACTCAAATGTAGAAACAAGATCAGATACAGAACACAAATGTAGAAACAAGATCAGATACAGAACACAAATGTAGAAACAATATCATATACAGAACACAAATGTAGAAACAATATCAGATACAGAACACAAATGTAGAAACAATATCAGATACAGATCACAAATGTAGAAACAACATCAGATACAGAACACAAATGTACAAACAATATCAGATACAGAACACAAAGATAGAAACAACATCAGTTACTGAACTTAAAGGTAGAAACGACATCAGATATGAACACAAAGGTAGAACTAACATCAGAATAGATAGTTATATAGATACAGTAGTAACATCAGAAGCGCAAGCACCATAAACCTCACTCTGTGTGCACCGCACCACCCCGTCTCACCAAGGGAGGCAAATGGCAAGCATTCTTTCCACCCATCTGGATGCAGCCCCCTGGCAGACAGCAGCGCATGAAAGGGTCCGTGGTCCCGAGAACGCCAAAAACCCACGCTGAATGATGCCGATACAAAGTGGATACAGCAAAATGCCTCACAGAATCATGGCGATGCAAAGTAGATACAAAACGGAAGCAGCAGGAAAAGGGGAAAGGGAAATAACTCCCATGCCTTCCCCAGCCCCTGCACGTCACTTCCTCTTTAGGAAGATATTTGCAAGGTCTTCGTTTTTGTCTCTGCCGCGGACAGACTGGCAAACTGCTCCTGGCACCCGAGTGTATTGTTTCGGAGTTTGGCTGTGGATAACGTTACAATATTGATTGTATGAGAACTGCTGTGTTTTTGCCAATGCTGTTTTGTGTCCTGATCTGTAGCTAAATCAGATGATCTTTGCCAAGTCAGAGGAGATTGAGATTACGAACAATACATTGACGATGGCACACTGGCCAACACTGACAAACACCGACGCCAGGAAACACACACACGAACATGCATAAAGGGAACAAGTGTGAACTAACAAGATTTGTGAGTGTGACATATTGTCGCAGTTACTGTTTTTGCCTACTTTTTACATTTAGTCAAGTTTTGACTAATTGTTTTAACATAGAGGAGGAATCGAGACGAGGGTCGTGGTGTGTGTGTGTGTGTGTGTGTGTGTGTGTGTGTGTGTGTGTGTGTGTGTGTGTGTGTGTGTAGAGCTATTCAGAGTAAACTACTGGACCGATCTTTATGAAATTTTTCATGAGAGTTCCTGGGTATGTTATCCCCAGAACTGTTTTCATTTTTTCGATAAATGTCTTTGATGACGTCATATCCGGCATTTTTAAAAAGTTTTGGCGGCACTGTCACACCCTCATTTTTCAATCAAATTGATCGAAATTTTGGCCAAGCAATCTTCGACGAAGGCCGGACTTTGGTATTGCATTTCAGCTTGGAGGCTTAAAAATTAATTAATGACTTTGGTCATAAAAATCTGAAAATTGTAATTAAAATTATTTTTTTATAAAACGATCCAAAATTACGTTGATCGTATTCGTCATCATTTTCTGATTCCAAAAACATATAAATATGTTATATTTGGATTAAAAACAAGCTCTGAAAATTAAATATATAAAAATTATGATTAAAATTCAATTTCCGAAATCGATTTAAAAACAATTTCATCTTATTCCGTGTCGGTTCCTGATTCCAGAAACAGAAAAGCGTGCTATGCAGCACAGCGAAACCACTACCGCGCTGAACAGGCTCGTCAGTTTCACTCCGTTTTGCAGAAGCGGCGGACTACGGTCATTGTGAAAAAATGCAGTGCGTTCAGTTTCATTCTGTGAGTTCCACAGCTTGACTAAATGTAGTAATTTCGCCTTACGCGACTTGGTTTTTTTGGTTGCCTTCTTCAGTGATTTATTTCAGTCTTCTTGCTCTTTCCTCTTTCCACCCATACCCCCGACCGCACCCCCCGGACCTTCGTCTCACCCTCTACCTCCCCCTCCCCTCCTTCCGTTCCTCTTTATGTTTTTTGTGGGGGTTTTTTACAACTATTTCAACTGTTTCCACCCGAGAGCCCCCGACAAGACAGAGTGAAGGCGGTGCACAGAGTGTGAGCACGTGAAGCAGGGGGCTTATCTCGCTAGTTAGCTTCATTTCGCCATTCAACCTTACTCCTCCCCGCTCGCGCTCGATACACTGGGCCCTTGTGTTAAATGTAGAGCTACTTGGGCCTCCCTGAGTGGGGCTTTCAAAATGTAGGACTTCTTCTGTTCTGTTTTGTTGCTGTTGTTGGTTGTTGTTTTGTTTTGCTCTCTGTCTATCTCTGTCTGTATCTCTGTCTGTATCTCTGTCTGTGTATCTCTGTCTGTCTGTCTCTGTCTGTCTGTCTGTCTGTCTGTCTGTCTATCTCTGTCTGTATCTCTGTCTGTGTATCTCTGTCTGTCTGTCTGTCTGTCTGTCTGTCTCTCTCTCTCTGTCTCTCTCTGTCTCTCTCTGTCTCTGTCTCTCTCTGTCTCTGTCTCTCTCTCTCTCTCTCTCTCTCTCTCTCTCTCTCTCTCTCTCTCTCTCTCTCTCTCTCTCTCTCTCTCTCTTGGAGTAACTGGTACGTTGTATGTGAAATTGTCAATGAAATTCTTCGTATTTTTATCGTATCTCTGTGTCTCTGTCTGTCTGGATGTCTGTCTCTCTGTCTGCCTGGCTGGCTGGCTGGCTGGCTGTCTGTCAAGACACACACAAACAGACAGTAGCCTAAAAAGCCAAAGCAAAACGCTGTGCAAATAAACTGCGGTGGAAAGAGCACTTGGTAAAAAAAACAAAATACACGCTGCCACTGTTCCACACAGAAATGCTTCTTTACGATGAGAAGAGTCCCGAAGAGTGACTATCAGTTTCCTGGGTCCCACAACGATACGTCATTCCAAGGGCGTCATGTTCCCAGCCAGGCCAAGATTGGCTTTTTGTGGCACTCTCCGTTGGAATGGAAGGAACGCTTACACTAGCACACATACACATACACTCTCTCCATCTCCTCTGTTCTGACTTACTACTGCTTCTCATATCTTTACGCAAGAACTGGCAAGAGCGCGTACATGCTCGCATTCATTCAATCATCCCCAAACATACACTGCGTTGTAACAAGTCAGATACGAAATGTTTCACTGCCAAAAAAAGAAACAAGTCGCGTAAGGCGAAATTACTACATTTAGTCAAGCTGTGGAACTCACAGAATGAACCTGAACGCACTGCATTTTTTCACAATGACCGTAGTCCGCCGCTTGTGCATAACGGAGTGAAACTGACGAGCCAGTTCAGCGCGGTAGTGGTTTCGCTGTGCTGCATAGCACGCTTTTCTGTACCTCTCTTCGTTTTAACTTTCTGAGCGTGTTTTTAATCCAAACATATCATATCTATATGTTTTTGGAATCAGGAACCGACAAGGAATAAGATGAAAATGTTTTCAAATCGATTTCGGAAATTTGATTTTGATCATAATTTTTATATTTTTAATTTTCAGAGCTTGTTTTTAATCCAAATATAACATATGTATATGTTTTGGGAATCAGAAAATGACGAAGAATAAGATGAAATTGTTTTTGGATCGTTTAATAAAAAAAATTTAATTACAAGTTTCTGATTTTTAATGACCAAACTCTCTCATTAGTTTTTAAGCCACCAAGCTGAAATGCAATACCAAACCCCGGCCTTCGTCGAAGATTGCTTTGCCAAAATTTCAATCAATTTAATTGAAAAATGAGGGTGTGACAGTGCCGCCTCAACTTTTACAAAAAGCCGGATATGACGTCATCAAAAGTATTTATCGAAAAAAAGAAAAAACCGTCCGGGGATATCATTCCCAGGAACTCTCATGTCAAATTTCATAAAGATCGGTACAGTAGTTTGGTACATGGTCTGAATCGCTCTACACACACACACGCACAGACAGACAGACACACACACAGACACACACACACACACACACACACACACACACACACACATACACCACACACACACATACACCACGACCCTCGTCTCGATTCCCCCTCTATAATAAAACATTTAGTCAAAACTTGACTAAATGTAAAAAGAGGACATGAAGATAGAAAGCAAAGAAAGAAAGTAGGGAAGAGAGAGAGAGAGAGAGAGAGAGAGAGAGAGAGAGAGAGAGAGAGAGAGAGAGCTAGAGAGAGCTAGAGAGAGCTACAGACAGACAGACAGACAGACAGACAGACAGACAGACAGAGCAAAAGAGAAAGACGTAGAAAAAAGATAGATCGAAATGGAGAGAAAGATATACAGAGAGAAGGAGAGAAGAGAGAGAGAGACGCGGACAGAGAGAGAGAGAGAGAGAGAGACGCGGACAGAGAGAGAGAGAGAGAGGGATAGAGAGAGAGAGAGAGAGAGAGAGGGGGATAGAGAGAGAGAGAGAGAGAGACTCTGAGAGAGAGAGAAGAGACTCTGAGAGAGAGAGAGAAGAGACTCTGAGAGAGAGAGAGAGAGAGAGAGAGAGAGAGAGGGAGCGAGAGAGAGAGAGAGAGAGAGGGAGCGAGAGAGAGAGAGAGAGAGGGATAGAGAGAGAGAGAGAGAGAGAGAGAGAGAGAGAGAGAAAATATAAAAAGAGAGGCAGATAAACAGAACAGACAGACAGACAGATAGCCTTGGCAGGTCCACAGTTTAAACTAAAACTCGATAATAACTACAGGGCCAAGAAGTCACGCATGTACCTTGTAAAATGTCGCGAATAGCTCTAAGCCAACAAGGACGTCAAAGACCTTTCACGTGTCTTTGACCCGCTTTCGGAGACAGTGACATGGGGTCAAATGTCAACAAACACGACACGTACATGCCATTCGCTGGCTTGTCCATAAAATAACCAGCAATTTTCACAGAACTGTCAGTTTTCTGCATGCAAAGTGCCAAAGACCAGATGTCCACAATGAGGCAAGCATCCTTCACCAAACAACACGCCTTGTCTGAGTGACTAACACCCACCACGTCAATGATCACATGTCCACAGAAAAAAGTCCTGAAAGTTTAAAGTGATTGCCCGAAGGTTCCGCACCCTACCGTTTATGGCACTTTCTTTCTTTCTTTCTTTATTTGGTGTTTAACGTCGTTTTCAACCGTTCAAGGTTATATCGCGACGGTGAAAGGGGGGGATGGGATAGAGCCACTTGTTAATTGTTTCTTGTTCACAAGAGCACTAATCAAAAATTGTTTCTTTATTTATTTGGTGTTTAACGTCGTTTTCAACCGTTCAAGGTTATATCGCGACGGTGAAAGGGGGGGATGGGATAGAGCCACTTGTTAATTGTTTCTTGTTCACAAAAGCACTAATCAAAAATTGCTCCAGGGGCTTGCAACGTAGTACAATATATGACCTTACTGGGAGAATGCAAGTTTCCAGTACAAAGGACTTAACATTTCTTACATACTGCTTGACTAAAATCTTTACAAACATTGACTATATTCTATACAAGAAACACTTAACAAGGGTAAAAGGAGAAACAGAATCCGTTAGTCGCCTCTTACGACATGCTGGGGAGCATCGGGTAAATTCTTCCCCCTAACCCGCAGGGGGTTTTATGGCACTACTACAAAGAGATATGGTACTCACTACATAAGACACATTTGAAGAAACTTATTCTATTAACGGAAGTAAGAATGATGATCAATAAAGAGGGACTTTGCGTCGTGGCAAATAGTTTTTAAAGAGCAGGTCGATAACAAAGAGAAAATTAGATGAATGCTAAGTCGGCTCGACCCCCTGGGTTCTGGAGACAAGACATAACAAACAAGTCGCGTAAGGCGAAATAACAACATTTAGTCAAGCTGTCGAACTCACAGAATGAAACTGAACGCACTGCTTTTTTCACCAAGACCACATACTCGTAGTTTCGTCAGTCCACCGATCGTGGCAAAGGCAGTGAAATCGACAAGCCATGCAGAATAGTGCAGTAGTGGTCGCGCTGAGCAGGATTACAGGCTTTTCTGTATGTCTATTCTTTTTAGCTTCCTGAGTTTGTTTTTCATCCAAACATATCATATCTATATGTTTTTGGAATCAGAGACCGACAAGGAATCAGATGAAATTGTTTTTACATCGATTTCGGAAAATTAATTTTAATCATAATTTTCATATTTTTAATTTTCAGAGCTTGTTTGTAATCCAAATATAACATATGTATATGTTTTTGGAATCAGAAAATGACAAAGAATAAGTTGCAATTATTTTTGGATCGTTTGATAAAAAAAAAATTTAATTACAGGTTTCCGATTTTTAATGACCAAACTCATTCATTAGTTTTTAAGCCACCAAGCTCAAATGCAATACTAAAGTCCGGCCATCACAGATATTGTCAGGCTTTTACACACAGTACAAACATCCTTCCATTTGAACGCTCGCCAAACGGGAACATCCTAGGTGCCCTCCGTAAAGAGCGAGCAATGTTCAAAGCATTTATTTTTGCGTGGTTTATCTTACCCCTGAGCCATCGTGAACCCGTGTGATCAAGTTTCCCTTTTTCACAATGTAGTCGTCAGTTAGTAATTTGAATGCGACTCGCTGTGAGCTTATCTGCAATAGCACGTTATTAAGTACCTCTGACTATGCACGAAACAAACGGCTGTGGTTCACAAGAACTCCAGCGATGGCTTTTGACTGTTCAGAGGAACTGGCGATAGACTATAATAAACCGTCGTCTGCTACGAGAACCACGACCTTGCGGGCTTTTCTTTTTTCCAACTTTCAAAACTTCGAATTGTACTGATCTTGTCTTGATGAAAAAAGAATTCTTTTATGATTTAAGAATGTTTGTGTAACAAGCTGTCAATTTATTATTTAGATTTAAAAGTTAGGTCTAGCGCCAAAACGCACCACGGTCCGATTGTCTTTGACACTCTCTCCGCAAAATTAATTATTTGAAAATTGCTCCTAGGATGTTCCCGTTTGGTGAATGTTCAAATGGAAGGGTGTTTGTACTGAGTGTAAAAGCCTGACAGTATCTGTGATGGTTTACGGGAGGCTTACTGTGCCTTTAATCTTCCTGTGAGGCATCTTTGGTTTGTCCTTGTGGGGTGTTTCTTTTCAAGCCAAAAGCTAAATTGCTTTACCTTTCTTGAGATTACAAACATAATCGTAGAGGGTGGGGGGGGGGGGGCGGTGAAATCCCTTTCAGAAGTCTCTCAAAAGCACTGTGCAAGAACGGTACCCAACAATGAACATCTACAGTATCGCAGATCAGTGTCAACATACAAGCTTCAGCAGGACACGCTGGCACTCACGTTGACAAAGACAAACGTTGACAAACCAGCCCCGGAGAATCGATCCCCTGTCCTCAGGAGAAAAAGCCGGGGGGGGGAGGAGGGGGAGGGGGAAGAGGAACTGAGCATGCAGGTTTTGTAGAACAAACAAAACAACACATACACCCACCCCAACCAACAAAAAAGACAAAAATTCCAACGCTTTTGCTTTAAACCCCAAACATGGGAGATGAAATTTCACGCGCCATAATGGCCCAGTCTCGGTGACAGTTGCGGCTGCGGCGCGCAGTTGTCTGCCCCTGACAGGTAGAATCTCACAGTAATGTCCCTTGACAGCCCGAAATTCGCCCCGCTCCGGTCTGGGTGACAGGTGTACAAAACGCTGGTCCCAAATCACGGAGACGCGCAAAGACACAGACCTTCCCGTGTAAACGATTCTGTTCACCATCTCAGATCTTACCAGGTTTTATTTTTTACACAGGCCGATAAGACAATTCACGAGGACACATACCAAAACATCAATGACATCGGTGCTTTCTTGACAGGCGGGCCCGGTGAGAGTTTTTTGTACGAATTAATTTCAAAACTGACTGCAGTGACCTTTTTTTAAATTTTTACCCAGGATAAGACAGTCTATCCACTGGTACACATGCACACGCACACAAAATCAACAACTTCGGTACTTGGTGGGAATTCTCTTTAAAAACTAATTTTTTGACTGACACCAGTGGCAATTTGAGAAA
Organism: Littorina saxatilis; assembly: GCF_037325665.1. NCBI lineage: Eukaryota > Metazoa > Mollusca > Gastropoda > Littorinimorpha > Littorinidae > Littorina > Littorina saxatilis. The sequence goes on along the minus strand of NC_090256.1, from coordinate 13,582,944 downwards.
TTAATTTGTTTAACAAACTCCCAGTCTTCACAGGAAGCAGTCAAGATCTGGAATTTGAAATGGTGTCCAAGTTCAGCGATGTTCTTATCCCACGTTTAAAAAAAGAAAAAAAAGAAGAAAAAAAGGGGGAAAAAAGCCGAGCCAGATCTGAGAGAGAAAGCCAACAGTTCTGTTCTCACAGGAAGGACTGTCCTTTACATGCTGGTTGTGTTGTAGAGTGTGTGTAGTTACCGTGTAGCTGTGCAACGTCAGGTCTGTCCTAGTCCAGGTCACAGACATGTGTTCAGGTCACAGGATGGGTTAGGTCGTGGGTGTTCAAATGTCGGACTGGACACACACCATCACACAATGGGCGATTGTCTTGTCTTGTCTCCCTTGCTTGCGCTCACGTCATTTCCGCCGCCTTGCATGCTGGGAATGCGGCAACTCCAGTTATTATTCCTCTTATCTTACGGAAATACAGCCAACATCCTTCGCACGCACGCAAAGGAAGATCCTTGTGAACTGTTGCTACACTTACATAAAATTCAAATTGTGAACAGAGAGATTATTCACACACTACTATGAAAAATACTAATGTTCTTTCTTGTCAATTGTCACTTTACAATTGAGCCCAATATAAGCATCTCTTTTTGCTGCAATTCATTTGTGTTGTCATCATCTGGTATACAAATAATACCCCAGGACACTGAGGTCACAGATTCCATCGTCAAACTAAAATCCGGGAACCTTTCCCAAATTATCCTTGCCCAATGCATCGAGCGTAAATGCAAACAAACTTAATGTAATTGTTTTAAAACTCTATGCAACAAACTCATCAAATGGAAGCATTTAGCAAGTGGGAAAAAGACATTGATGGCCCGTCAAGCGACGTGTAATTTTTAATGAAATACAAGTACAGTAGTGTATTGCTGTTGAGTGCATGTGTCCCCGCTAGGGGAGTGGGGTAGACTGTGTCAGTCGAGACAGTAAGTCTCCAGTATAACGAGTAGTCAACGATTACACACACCATAAAGTGACTTGCCGTTCAGAACGAAAACACGTCAAACTGTTTATCACTCCGTCGCGGTATAACTCATGCCATGTGTATTTTATTTGGCCTCAGTTCATCACCATACAGCCCATCATTCTCTTACAGGCAGCGAACAGAAAGAAAGTACAGTGAAACCCATCTTTTAAGGCTCCTTAAAAGCTGAGAAAATCAGGTCTTGAAAACGAGGAAGTCGTAAAAACCGGGGTAGATTTACAGATTTTATGAAGAGAAAATCTAAACAAGTCGCGTAAGGCGAAAATACAACATTTAGTCAAGCTGTCGAACTCACAGAATGAAACTGAACGCAATGCAATTTTTCAGCAAGACCGTATACTCGAAGCATCGTCAGTCCACCGCTCGTGGCAAAGGCAGTGAAATTGACAAGAAGAGCGGGGTAGTAGTTGCGCTGAGAAGGATAGCACGCTTTTCTGTACCTCTCTTCGTTTTAACTTTCTGAGCGTGTTTTTAATCCAATCATATCATATCTATATGTTTTTGGAATCAGGAACCGACAAGGAATAAGATGAAAGTGTTTTTAAATTGATTTCAAAAATTTAATTTTGATCATAATTTTTATATTTTGAATTTTCAGAGCTTGTTTTTAATCCAAATATAACATATTTCTATGTTTTTGGAATTAAAAAATGATGAAGAATAAGATGAACGTAAATTTAGATCGTTTTATAAAAAAAATTTTTTTTTTACAATTTTCAGATTTTTAATGACCAAAGTCATTAATTAATTTTAAGCCACCAAGCTGAAATGCAATACCGAAGTCCGGCCTTTGTCGAAGATTGCTTGGCCAAAATTTCAATCAATTTGATTGAAAAATGAGGGTGTGGCAGTGCCGCCTCAACTTTTACAAAAAGCCGGATATGACGTCATCAAAGGTATTTATCGAAAAAAAGAAAAAAACGCCCGGGGATATCATTCCCATGAACTCTCATGTAAAATGTCATAAAAATCGGTCC
>NC_090256.1:13570940-13578440 GCF_037325665.1 Littorina saxatilis | reverse complement strand
GTTCCGGCGTTTCTGTTCGTATATATATATTAGTGTGGTAGTAGGCCTACCCCACTGAAAACAACTCGTCCTCTCGTCAGTCTCTCTGTCTCTGTTCACGTCTGTCTGTCTGTCTGTCTGTCTGTCTGTCTGTCTGTCTGTCTGTCTCTCTCTCTCTCTCTCTCTCTTTAACTTATTCTGTCAATCTCGAAAAATAAATTTCAATTCAATTCAATTCTCTCTCCTCCTCCTCCTCTCTCTCTCTCTCTCTCTCTCTCTCTCTCTCTCTCTCTCTCTCTCTCTCTCTCTCTCTCTCTCTCTCTCTCTCTCTCTCTCTCTCTCTCTCTCTCTCTCTCTCACTTTATCTCCCCCTCTCTCTCTCTCTCTCTCTCTCTCTCTCTCTCTCTCTCTCTCTCTCTCTCTCTCTCTCTCTCTCTTTCTCCTTGACTTTAATCTGCGATGTTGTTGTGGTTGCATTATTCCAGTCGCATTGTTGTGTGACTACGGACGGCATGTTTGTCATTACACTGTGAGAAGGAATTCGGTTGTCTGTTTTATGTGTGATAACACATTACAGGCCGCGCTTATGCGTGCACTGATGTGACATTTATGGCAGCTGGATTTGTTTGTTTGTTTGTTTGTTTGTTTGTTTGTTTGTTTGTTTTTTAATTTTTCGTATTTTGTACAATGAGTCGGAGTAGCACTGTGGTTAGAGCGCTTGCATCTCACGCTGAAAGCCGTGGGTTCGATCCTCACACGAGGCAAATACAACCACCCAATTTATTCGAGCTCTCTCCAGTGCACCCGGCTGGAAATGGGTACCTGACCCAATCATTGAGGGGAAGCCAAATAGAGAGGGAGAGGAGTAACCTGCCCCCATAGTTTACATCTCCGGCTAACATCTCGCTCCCCCACGACTAAAAATGGTTATGGGACTACATTTATTTTTTTTTACATTTTCGTTTGCACAGGCACATACATTTCGTTGAACTAACACGCCCACACTCTCAATGTTCACCAACACAGTGTCAACGAACAGTACGTAAACAAGACTGGTGTACACTCCCACGGCAGACAGACAGCCGCTATGGAGACAGGGGCAATCCAAGGGGGCTTAGCGAGCTACACACACAACTGCCACTGATAGCAGATACCAGACAATCAATACCCCCCCACCCCACCCCCACCCCCCTCGAAAATCCCCCCTCCCCCGATCCACCCAACTCACAAATCCCTCCAAACCTCCCCCCATTACACTATATCCTCCTCCCCTCCCCTATCCTACAAAAACGTCTAAATCCACCCGATAACATCCCTAAAAAAAATCATCCTTCCCCCCAAGATTAAAAAATCCACCCGCCTTTGAACACTCCGCCCCGGAACCTGAATCCAAAAAAAAAGGGGAACCTAGCTATACCCCCTCCCCAATCTGTTCCTCGCTCGCGTGTCAGGCCTAGTGTGCCACAGGGACCCTAGGGGTCCGGGGTTCAATTCTCATGAAAATGAGCTGCCAGTTATAACAGGGTGTGTAGGCCCATAGCTGGCTGTCAGTGCGGGCCGCGCCCACGGGCCGCCGGGACGGGGGAAGACAGTATGGCTGGTGTTTTAGTGCTGTAACTGGATAGCCACCTGGTAATTAACACGCTGATTGAATTATGATTTATAATGCCGAGGTGAGCTAGGTGATGCGTGTGTGTGTGCGTGGGGGGGTATGTGTGTGTGCGTGTGCGTGTGTGCTTGTGTGTGCGTGTGTGTGGGAGGGTATGTGTGTATGTGTATGTTTGGGTGTGTGTGTGTGTATGCGTGTGTGTGTGTGTGTGTGTGTGTGTGTGTGTGTGTGTGTGTGTATGTGCGTGTATGAGTGTGTGTGTGTGCGTGTGTGTGTGTGTGTGTGTTACATTCACGCATAGGGCTTGTAAGCAATAGCGGGGTGGGTGGGGAGAGAAAGGGGGGAAGAAGAGAGAGAGAGAGACAGAGAGAGAGAGAGAGAGAGAGAGAGAGAGAGAGAGAGAGAGAAATGTTGAGTTGCTGCTGTTTTCACTTTCTTTTTCAGTTTGTCTCTCTGTCTGTCTCTCTGTCTGTCCGTTCGTCCACCTCACTCCCTAGATCCGTCTGTCCCCCGGTTCCTTCTTTTTTCTCGCTTTCTTTTTCTCTTTGACAATGATTGTTACGGTATTAGCTGTCAGTGTTGCGGGAATCTTTGCTAACATTGACGAACCAAAGAGCTTTAATTCGTCCTCTCTTGTGTCTGTTGCTGTCACTTTTGAAAACGACGTTAAACACCAAATAAAGAAAGAAAGAAAGTTTTAAAACATCATGTTGCTTTGCATCCTTCTGCGCCGTCATTATGCGGCTTGGCCTTGTGCAACATACTTTCTCAAAGAACAATCTGTGTTTCCACAAAACAATTATCAAACCCTTTTTTTTTTTTTAAGCATGCACAAAACACAACCCAAATAAACATGACAAATAAACACAACACAACAGTTGGCTCTGAGAAGCCATTTAACTAGTAAGCATGCACTCTCTGCCAACACAAGTTAGAGATCCCCGCACCCCTTGCTTCCCCCCCCCCCCCCCCCCCCGCCTCCACCTCCACCACCCCTCCAAGGATACATCTCCACTCTCCTTTAACTATAACAAGAGCATTTTCTGGCTGGATAGCGAGTCTTTGTTTCGCGGCTGACGAGGGTTGTAAACCCGAACCTCTCAACAAAAACATTTTCTCGGCAACTGGTGTGATGGGCCCTCCTGCCTCGCCACACAACCCCTACGCACAATTGACACACACACAAAAACAAGGCCAAAGAAACGAGGGGGGAAATGCAACAGAGAAAAATGGAGAAAGAAGATAAAAAATGGAACAAAAAAAGTCAAAAGAGTGACGGTTGCAGAAGAAGAAAGGGTGCGTTATCTGCCGCAGGGTGCAAGTTATACTTTCGACGTCGTTAAACCGTTGTCTTTTCACCAACTAACAACCTTTGTGCCTACCCCCTACCCCCCCCCCCCCCCCATCCTACCCCTACACTACCCCTGCATTACTTGTCTCACAAACACCCCCCCCCCCCCCCATCCTACCCCTACCCTACCCCTGCATTACTTGTCTCACAAACAACCCCCCCCCCCCCTTTCTATTCCCCCCTCCCCATTCCCTCTACCTAAGCCAAGCTCAAAAAGGCACCAAGAAGGGGAAAAAAAGCCTGAAAAGTGCGAGAGTTTTCTTGAAAACGCCAGAAAGAAGTATTTGGAGGAAAAGAAGCTTACATTTGTTCCTTCAATATATCATTTAGACTGCCCCGGTTCCCTGGCAACGCTGAGAGGTAGGGGGAACTTTTCGCCGAGCAGTTTATCAGCACGATCAGCTAGGGCCGGCCAGAGCACACGAAATTTCTCCCTTCTCCCTTCTCTCTCTCTCCCTTTCTCTCTCTCTCTCCCTCTCTCTCTCTCCCCTCTCTCTCTCTCTCTCTCTCTCTCTCTCTCGCTCTCGCTCTCTCTTTCTACCTCTTTCTCTCTCCCTCTTTTTCTCTCTCTTTTCTCTTTCTCTCTCTCTCTCTCTCTCTCTCTCTCTCTCTCTCTCTCTCTCTCTCTCTCGCTCTCGCTTTCGCCCTCTTTCTCTCTCCCTCTTTCTCTCTCTCTCTCTCTCTCTCTCTCTCTCTCTCTCTCTCTTTCTCATTCTCTCTGGAAGCATTCCTAGCTCTTCAATGCCAGCACACACAAAAAACGTATACTACACGTCACTCTCAAGACTTTTTATTCTGAGAGAAAGGTGGGAGAGATGGAAAAGGGAGGGCGATACAGAGAGAGGTCGGGAGAGAGAGAGACAGAGAGAAAGAGAGAGAGAGACAGAGACAGAGAGACAGAGAGAGAGACAGAGAGAGAGAGAGAGGTCGGGAGAGAGGGAGAGAGAGAGAGAGAGAGAGAGAGACAAACAGACAGACAGAGAGACACAGAGAGACACAGAGAAAGAGAGAGACAGACAGACAGAGACAGAGACAGAGCGAGACAGAGACAGAGACAGAGACGAAAACGGGGAGGAAGGAGATAACGGTCTTGCTCTCTGGCTCCGAGATATTAGAGACAGCCCTCGTGCTCGTCAAAGAGCACGGCATCCCCCCCACCCCCATTCCCCCCCCCTCCCCCCCCCCCCCCCCCCCCCCCCTATCCCCTCTCCTCAACCCCATAGCCTCTGAAGTGACAAGACGGAGGGAAATATGTTAAAAGTTCGGGGAGAGATTCCTGATATTGTGAGGAAGTATGGGTTTCTTGGTTCAGCCACTTTTAATGGCTTGCGAAAACCGATTTCCCCCCGTGAGTGCTGATACAAGACTAACGCAGCGCCGCAAATAGAGTGACGGGAAAAAAATGCCACCTTTTCTCTGTGTTTCTTTGAGAGTCTACACAAAGAGCAGTATCAGTGAATGCCCGTGAAGTTTCAAGTTTAGTCATGTATGCTAGCTAGAGCATTTTAAAGAGTCTTTTTGAAGTTTAGTATGCGTATAGTATTCTGAACGGCCTTTGAGATTGTTTTACTCGGTTCCTGATATCCACCCAGTTTCTAATTTCATGCCAAATAACCTGACATTTCTGGAACTTTCCTCGTTTTTACTTGTGTACGTTGTGCGAACATAAAATTTCAGATAAAAACGTCTCAGGTTTAGGATAGTTTCCTTTAATTAGAAAATAAGACTTACATTAAACCATAACCTGCGAATTTTGTGGTTTCTTTCTTTTGATGAAGATAGCCACAAGGACCAACCAACAAACAAACCAAACAAACAAACAAGCAAACCAACAAACCAACACAGGGACTCTGCAGAGAGTTTTCGGCCAGCAGAAAAAGTGGATTCTTGAAGTCCCAGACTGCACGAATATCACTGTTTAATTTTTATTCGTGTCGACATTACAAAATATAGTAGTATAGATCCCTTTCTGTTCATAAAAAAATACACAACTTTTTCAGTTGATCACTTTTCACGCAGAAGCAAAGAAACAATACTCGTGGCTAGATTTCAATAATAATCCCGGGAAACAAATACTTGCAAAACATTGTTCACATTTCATATGGTCAGCTGTTACTAAAACACCTCATGGACCGGCTTTGATTTGAACGCAGCCACCATCTTCAAGCCACAACAATTGCCAGAAATACAACGTCTGCGGGCGGGGATGTAGCTCAGTCGGTAGCGCGCTGGATTTGTATCCAGTTGGCCGCTGTCAGCGTGAGTTCGTCCCCACGTTCGGCGAGAGATTTATTTCTCAGAGTCAACTTTGTGTGCAGACTCTCCTCGGTGTTCGAACACCCCCGTGTGTACACGCAAGCACAAAACCAAGTGCGCACAAAAAAGATCCTGTAATCCATGTCAGAGTTCGGTGGGTTATAGAAACACGAAAATACCCAGCATGCTTCCTCCGAAAACGGCGTATTGCTGCCTAAATGGCGGGGTAAAAAACGGTCATACACGTAAAATTCCACTCGTGCAAAAAACACGAGTGTACGTGGGAGTTTCAGCCCACGAACGAAGAAGAAGAAGAAGAAGATAACGTCTGCGGCGTCTTTGTTTTGTTTGGTGGCAAGTCAGGACTAAAATAGTCAGCAATGCAGTCGTTATAGTCTTCGCCAGGGCGACATAAAAATCGTAGTGACAACAGATATATGATGAACTGGGAGCCAGCGAGGTTCAGCTTGCTCGCACAAAGCTTAAGTCAGGAGAGGAGGGGGCGGGGGGGGGGGAGGTTAGATACAAAAAAACATATTATCAAAGTACAAGTAAGACTTAGCTCCCACAATAGGTCAGAGTAAGGGTTTGAGGTAAAGGCTGATTCACCCCTTTCGGTTTTTTGGTGGTGTTGTTCGGTGTGTTATTTGTTGGTGTGGTTTTTTTTTTTTTTTTTTTTTTGGGGGGGGGGGGGGGGACCCGGACCGCATCATTTCAAGGAGACTGCCGCGCAATGTCTTTTATATAAGTTAACGACATTACAACTCAAATGTACAATTACAGCAGTTTTAAAAAAATTTGTTTTAGATAAAACGACACAAAAGACCAAAGTTTATATTTAATTACATTGTTGCACAAACCAAACACTGTTGTGTTTTGCAGCATTTCTTTACATTTAAAAGTAACATGTGTGGGATTTACTTTTGTGCATGAGAGCAAACGATAAACAAAGTATATCGACCGTGTCCCCCCATTCCTCCCCACCTGCAACTTCTTGTTGCTAAAAGCAGAGAAGGGCGTGAATCCGACTCCAGTCGTTTTTTTTTTCTTGTCTATTGCATTTCCGCATTCCCCGTGAGCATGCTTGTAGCGTTTACTTGCTTCAACTGCTAAGCGCTCGTTACATCCCCCCACTGTTTGAGCAGCAAAAGGAAGACAAGACACACAGAGCGAGGGAGAAAAAAAGTTGTAGTGTATAGCTCATTGCCAGCCACCTTGCAGCATAACGGTAACCCGACACAAAAGCAACACAACCTGACTTCCTCATCATCCAACCCGCACCCAAACTCTCTTCCACCCTTTTAAATTCTCTTCCTCTCCACCCCTTTCTCTTCTCCTCCACCCTCCCGCCTACCGGGTAAAAGCGAAGCAGTGTGGCAACATTAAAGGCTGATTAGGGGTGCATTAAAGGGGTATTAATGGAGGATCTGGTGTCGACGGGTGAAGCCTCGTTGCCTCATGGGTGTTCTTGTGCCAATGAGGCGTATAGGCCCCGAGCTGCGTTTTGCCAGGCGTTCTGGACAAGCTGTTATGCCCCGCGCGCCCCGACAGCTCTTTTACTATACTTTACTCTCTCTCTCTGTCGCTTTCTCTCCTTGTCTGTCTCTGTCTCTGTCTCTGACTCTGTCTCTCTCTCTCTCTCTGTCTCTCTCTGTCTCTCTGTCTGTCTCTCTCTCTCTCTCTGTCTCTCTCTCTGTCTCACTAGGCAACGCCTAAAATCCCCATCCTTCTGTAATAAAGTTTAATCAATCAATCAATCAATCTCTCTGTCTCCGTCTCTCTCTCTGTCTCCGTCTCTCTGCGTGTGGAAGGGCATGTGAATGGATGGATGGAGGGATGAATAGATGGATGACGGATGAATGGTTGGACAGACAGACGGATGATTAGATGGATGGATGACGAGGGACATGAGATGGATGGATGGATGGATGGATGGATGGATGGATGGATGGATGGATGGATGGATGGATGGATGGAAGGATGACAGAGAGACACGAGTGAAGTGTGATAGAGACTGGACTTTGTGTTGATGCATTACTGTCCATTTTCAAACGTTTGCTGTTGTAAATGCCTGTTTTCACTGTCGTCATGTCGGCTGTCATTATGATGATGATGATTATTATTATGATTAATATCATTATGATTATTATTCATGAAGCATGTAATTTTGAAACTTTGTACACCCCGAATTGAAATGGGCCCAATGCCTAATCAATAAACCATCCAGACTCCAGACTCCAGACTCCAGACTCTCTCTCTCTCTCTCTCTTGCTCTCCCCCACTCTCTCTCTCTCTCACACACACT
>NC_090256.1:13555940-13560940 GCF_037325665.1 Littorina saxatilis | reverse complement strand
AAACTAGGGGAACCCACCCCGGACCCCCCCCCCCCCCCCCTGTACAGTACAGTACACTGTAGTAGAGTAGAGTAATGTACAGGACAGGGCAGTGTAGTTGAGTAGAGTAATGTACAGGACAGGACAGTGTAGTAGAGTAGAGTAATGTACAGGACAGGACATTGTGGTAGAGTAGAGTAATGTACAGGACAGGACAGTGTAGTAGAGTAGAGTAATGTACAGGACAGGGCAGTGTGGTTGAGTAGAGTAATGTACAGGACAGGACCGTGTAGTAGAGTAGAGTAATGTACAGGACAGGACAGTGTAGTAGAGTAGAGTAGAGTAGGACAGCGAAACGCTGTTTTCAGGGTAATAGGTTAATTTAACAGCGTGCAAGTATTTTGATGTAATAAGAATAGGAAGCCATGATTGAGCATTTTTAGAAATAAGGTAAGGAGCACTTCGTGAATTTTCCTGCAAAAATTCTGCAGACGAGACCCGAAATGTGCGTCAAATTTTTAGCCACTAAAACTCGCAAAGTACTACCAAATCATATACAATTAACGTACTAAACCACTTAAAAACAGGATTCTGTAATTCAAATAAACAAAACTCTTTAAACCGACGATAACACGCATCATCAACCAAAACATCCTATAATTGCTGTCTACTTTTTGTATCAATCAATCAATCAATATGAAGCTTATATAGCGCGTATTCCGTGGGTACAGTTCTAAGCGCTTGTCGAAGAGTTGTCAACACATGACTAACAAAGAAACTAACATCTACAGACGGACACGAACCCTATCACACACTAGCAAACCCTGATAAACATACAACAAACAACTGTTTAACAACAATGTACACATCAATAGCTAGGTCCAAACAAAATAATATTAAACACAAAGAAAACACCTCTCACAGAGCACAGCACAAGAATGCTACTCACTTTGAGATGGTAATTTCTCCTTGGCCGTTTAGGCCACACACAAAAATAGGTCTGTTTACGGTAACCCGACCGACCCTATTTTTTTCGCGCGACCCTAGACTTTTTTTTTGGCATTTGGGAAAAAAAATCCTTTTTTTGCAAAATAACGTAAAAATATGTTTTTTGGGGAGAAAAAAAATAAATAAAAAATCCCGACCTACTGACCCTATTTTTTTGGCCTATGTTACCGTAAACAGACCTTTTTTTTTTGGCCTTATCTATTCATGAGAGGTCTACTCTAAGAGGTGAAATTATTTCGCCGTAAGGACTAACAAAAAGATCTTAAGAGGACTACGACTAAGATACATTTGCTCTCATACCGGTACGAGACATGCTTCAATGACTGTGTTATCTCTACATTCTGTATAGTCAAATTCAACATAATATTTAATAGCCTTTAACTAACTATAATTAGGCAATGTTAGAGTCTGACAGCCTTTGTGTCTAACTGTAATAACTGAAAGGCAAAGGTTAAACGTATATATATATATATATATATATATATATCTCCTTATGTCTCTGCCAAATCTTTGCCAAGCTCGAGCGAGACGAATATATCCAAGTGACATTAATGGAAGAGTTGCAACCAAAACATTTAAAAAAAACCACCAGATTAGACAAGCAAGACAGATTAAACAGATTAGACAAAGACTTTTTTTTTCTCTGGCTCCACACGCTCAGAGGGTTACTCAAAGTAATATGTTTTTTTCTTCTTCTCCAGCCTTTGCCCTATGTAAGCGTAAATGTAGCTATTACAACGGTCGAAGGCGGCTCTCACTTTTTCTCGGGAAGAGAGCATGGGAACTTAACGTGCGCAACGATCTGCGGTGCATGATGTGCATACGAAGGCGAGACAGGTTCTAAGGAGTCACAATGTTAAAGATGACCAGAAGAAACGGTTTATTTCTCTCATTCGCCGACAAGGGGATCAAAACCAACATCGCAGAGCGGTACACCAATCACTAGGCCGCCGCTCCCTAACCAAATACTTTCGATGTTCAATTTTTGAATTTAAAAAGTGTCCCACGACAGCGACAAGCTGCCACCAAGAGAACAACATCGTTGTTCAGTCCCTATATGTGTGTGCGAACGCGTGTGTGTGTGTGAACGGGTGTGTGTGTGCGTGCGTGCGTGTGTGTGTGTGTGTGTGTGTGTGTACGTGCGTGCGTGTGTGTGTGTGTGTGTGTGTGTGTGTGTGTGTGCGTGCTCGCGTGCTCGCAAACGCGTGTGTGTGCGTGCGTGCGTGCGTGCGTGCGTGTGTGTGTGTGTGTGTGCACACACGTGCGTGTGTGCGTGCGTGTGTGTGTGTGTGTGTGTGTGTGAATTTGTGTGTTTGTGTGTGTGTGTGTGTGTGAGCGACAGCAGACGGCGTGGAATCAGTTACCCCACGACGTGCTCCATGCTTTGTATTGTGCGTGGCGGGACCAGGACCAGCAACAAACATTAATCACACGCAACCACGCGCAACCCGACACGCGCAACAACTGCTGCAGGGGAACCTTCCCCTTACGACATTCCAACATAGATCTGCAAAACAAACAAACAAACTAATAGGAGGACGTCTGAAAATATAAGTACATTTTTTTGGACTTTGAAAGGAAAATCTGGAGAGACGAGAGAGAAAAAAACAAGGTCTATATATAAAGAGAGGTGAATTCTTAAATTGTTTTGTTTTGTAAAGGCTGGTCGCACTGTACGCCACTGCACCCTGCAAACGTACAGACTCTCAGAGCTCTCCTTTCAGACTAAAAAACCGGGGTTTGTAATAAGTGAGTGTCGCCCGGAGACTGCTATCAAACGCTACTGCTTACAACTGATCTGCACAAATTCCTGACTTTGTTTGGCCACCACTGTGTATTCATTGCGATCAGTTGTGGCAAACCTAAGGCCGCCCTGAAACTGGTGAAAGTCTTATCGGATTTATGATTTTCTTATCAGAATTAAGAAGGAAATTAGTTTTGGCCTTTCAAATCTGCTAGCGAAACAGTCATTAATATTGATATGTGCTGAGACGTTGTTGAAGGGATTCCTGACATTCATCTAAAGATATCAGTCATACCTGTCAATTGAAAATACAATAATACGAAACAAGTCGAGTAAGGCGAAATTACTACATTTAGTCAAGCTGTGGAACTCACATAATGAAACTGAACGCACTACATTTTTTCACAATGACCGTAGTCCGCCGCTTGTGCATAACGGAGTGAAACTGACGAGCCTGTTCAGCGCGGTAGTGGTTTCGCAGTGCTGCATAGCACGCTTTTCTGTACCTCTCTTCGTTTTAACTTTCTGAGCGTGTTTATCTATTATATTTTTGGAATCAGGAACCGACAAGGAATAAGATGAAATTGTTTTTAAATCGATTTCGGAAATTTAATTTTGATCATAATTTTTATATTTTTAATTTTCAGAGCTTGTTAAAAACATATTTATATGTTTTTGGAATCAGAAAATGATGTAGAATAAGATGAACGTAAATTTGGATCGTTTTTTATAATAAATTAAAAAAAACAAAAATTCAGATTTTTAATGACCAAAGTCATTAATTAATTTTTAAGCCACCAAGCTGAAATGCAATACCGAAGTCCGGCCTTCGTCGAAAATTGCTTTACAAAAATGTCAATCAATTTGATTGAAAAATGAGGGTGTGACAGTGCCGCCTCAACTTTTACAAAAAGCCGGATATGACGTCATCAAAAGTATTTATCGAAAAAAAGAGAAAAAAAACGTCCAGGGATATCATTCCCAGGAACTCTCATGTCAAATTTCATAAAGATCGGTCCAGTAGTTTGGTCTGAATCGTTCTACACACACACACACGCACAGACAGACAGACAGACACGCACACACACACACACACACACACACACACACACACACACACACACACACACACACACACACATGTATACACCACGACCCTCGTCTCGATTCCCCCTCTATGTTAAAACATTTAGTCAAAACTTGACTAAATGTAATAAAAGAAACACAGCCGCCCAGGGCTACTACGCTGCACTTCGATCTAAAAAGACCTGCCAGGCGCGATCTATCGTTCTGTGGTTGTACGCCTTAAACATGGGGCCAGACGCTAGAGACAGACATAATTTATAAATATTGTTGCCATAACTACAAGAGTGATAGCTAAAGGCAGGTTCCGTTCTTTTGCAAAGACCTGTTTTTGTTTGTTTGTTTGTTTGTTTGTTCGTTTGTTTATTTGTGTGTTTGTTTATGCGTTTGTGTGTTTGTTGCTTGGTGTCGCGAGAGCCCAGGAATCATGCTGGAGAGCGATACAACATCCATCCTATTCTCTGCTTTGTTCTCGGCCTACTAAAAACTGTTTACATCTAATTGCAAAGACGTACAGAAAGTGCTATGTTGACAGAAAATGATAGATACCACTGTGATACGATTCTAATGGATGTTTTTGTATGGCTGGCAGCGGCTAGCTGCTTATAAAACATGAACACAAACAGGAAGAGAATATTTAAAATAAAAAAAAAGCGTTTGAACGATTTTTAATTGCTGCGGGTCCATTGATCATCCTTGCTAATTATATCACAACTCCAATACTCCAACAACCAATTTTTCGGCAACTTTTTCGACTTTGTTATCAATATTCTCCTCGATATCCTTTTGCCTCATCTTGCGTATCTTGCAGATAAAGCGTATTTTCCATGATCACTACCCCACCCCCAAACCTGAGAGGAATTCGAAAACACATATTTTTTGTCGCCCTTTATCTAGAAATTATTATTCTCAATTATCATTGTTTGTCCCTGATATTGCTGCTATTTTGTGTCCATAATGTTGTTGCCTTGCATAGTGTTAGGCGCAGGTAGCAGCGGCAAGAGCCGTGCATTGAACACAGCGTGTTTGTACATTTCTACTTTGTGTGCGTGTGTGTGTGTGTGTGTGTGTGTGTGTGTGTGTGTGTGTGTTTGTGTGTGTGTGTGTGTGTGTGTGTGTGTGTGTGTGTGTGTTTGTGTGTGTGTGTGTGAGAGAGAGAGAGAGCGAGGCAGAGAGTGAGAGGGGG
>NC_090256.1:13550648-13555740 GCF_037325665.1 Littorina saxatilis | reverse complement strand
AGACTTTGTATTCATAACCTCTGTAAATGTACCCCGATTGCATGTAAGCCTCCCTCCATTTTAAGACCTGATTGTCTCAGATTTATGGAGGGAGGGGGGGGAGGGGGGTAAACTGTAGCTGTTGGCTGGCAGGCACTAGTCCCGTCGAGTCTACCTGCGCAACACAAAGGTAGCCCATTCTACCTGTGAAGGGACCGTAACAAATCGGTTTCGACACATCGGGCTTTTGGGGAGGGGGCTGCAGGCCTTCTTTTCCAACACCAGGGCAAGGCGCGACTGTGGCCCAGTGGACAATGAGTTTGTGTCGACTTTTTTTCTTCTTTTTACATTTAGTCAAGTTTTGACTAAAATGTTTTAACGTAGAGGGGAGAATCGAGACGAGGGTCGTGGTGTATGTGTGTCTGTGTGTGTGTGTGTGTGTGTGTGTGTGTGTGTGTGTGTGTAGAGCGATTCAGAGTAAACTACTGGACCGATCTTTATGAAATTTTACATGAGAGTTCCTGGGTTTGATATCCCCTGACATATTTTTCATTTTTTGGATAAATGTCTTTGATGACGTCATATCCGGCTTTTCGTGAAAGTTGAGGCGGCACTGTCACGCTCTCATTTTTAAACCAAATTGGTTGAAATTTAGGTCAAGTAATCTTCGACGAAGCTGGGACTTTGGTATTGCATTTCAGCTTGGAGGCTTAAAATTTAATTAATGAGTTTGCTCATTAAAGTTGTCATTAAAATCGATTTTTCGCAAACAGATTTAAAATTGATTGCATCGTATTCTTCATCACATTCTGAATCTAAAAATATATACATATGTCATGTTTACTCTTAAAATGTGATCACAATTAACGAAAATAGAATAATTAGTCTTACGATTAAAATGTAAGAAATCGATCCAAATATGATGTCATCTTATTCGTGATCATGTTCTGATTCCAAAAACATATAGATATGATAGGTTGTATTCAAAACAAGCTCAGAAAGTTAACAAGAATACAGAAAAGCGCGCTTTCCTGCTTAGCACAATACGCTACCGCGCTTATCTGGCGTGTCAATATCACTACGTTTTGCACGTGGAAGGTGAGCGATTTCCTTCACGCGGGGATTGACGAAGCTGTACTGTCTTGGTGAAAAAATACAGTGCGTTCAGTTTCATCCTGTGACTGAGTTCGACAGCTTGACTAAATGTAGTAATTTCGCCTTACGCGACATGTTGTTCTTGGGTTTACTACCTAGACTTGTGTCCTGTGAAGGGTTTTGGTTTGGTTTTGCCGATCATTGCAAAGTGTGAGAGAGTGAGGGGGAGTGTCTGTCTGTTTGTTTGTTTGTTTGTGTCTGTCTGTCTGTCTGTCTGTCCGTCGGTCTGTCTCTCTCCGTCGCGATATAACCTTGAACGGTTGAAAACGACGTTAAACACCAAATAAAGAAAGAAAATCTCTCTCTCTCTCTCTCTCTCTCTCTCTCTCTCTCTCTCTCTCTCTCTCTCTCTCTCTCTGTCTGTCTGTCTCTCGCTCGCTCTCTCTCTCTCTCTCTCTCTCTCTCTCTCTCTCTCTCTCTCTCTCTCTCTCTCATTCTCTCTGTTTCCCCCTTTCTCTCTTTGCTTTCTTTCTTTCTTTCTTTCTGTCCTCTTCTTTTTCTTGGCAGTGAAACATTTCGCTTGCCGCTTGATAAATTGTACTATGTATTGTATCTGTATGTAAGTGTAGTAGATCTATACACTAGCTTCATCCTTTTCGTCCGTGAGCTTAACTGAAACCCCTTTTTTTTAATAGAGGATAGACCATCCACGACCAGCCAAAAAGTCTTCACAAAGCACTATATAGTTTTTCTACTATTTCTTGTCACACAAAAACGTGTTGCAAAATCACGAAGAACCTCACTTTTCTTCTTCTTTTTCTTTGTTTTTAATGGGCTGAAACTCCAACGTTCTCTAATGTTTTTGGATGAGTGGAATTTTACATACATGTATGACCGTTTTTACCCCGCCATTCAGCCAGCCATACGCCAATTCCGGGGGAAGACCTCAATTTTACAAGCAGGTACACCAGTAAATTCTTGCCATGATTACATGCCAGCCAGTCAGTCGGCGGCCTCAGAGCCGTGGCCAAATAATAAAGCAAAAGGAAGGTTATGTGGTTCCACGTCTTTCCCGCCCCGGTCTGACGGGGTCTCTCGGGTCTTATCAGGTCCGTCATCTGACAGGGAAAGGGAAGGTGAAGGCACTATGTACAGCCAGGGGAAAATACATACATGTACATGTTTGAACTTTTTTCTATCCGCGCAGAGAATGCTGTGGATTGTATCTTGGGGTTTCTTTTCTTCCCTGAATTACTATTCTCAGAGTCTGCTTGTCTGTCTGTGTGTTTTTGTCTCTGTCTTTCTGTCTCTTTCTCTGTCCGTCTTAATCTCTCTCTCTCTCTCTCTCTCTCTCTCTCTCTCTCTCTCTCTCTCTCTCTCTCTGTGTGTGTGTGTGTGTGTGTGTGTGTGTGTATGTTTGTATGTGTGTGTGTTTAAGGCCCCCTCTCTCTCTCTGTGTCTCTCTTTGCCTGTCGGTCTAATATTTTGGATGATTAATGAGATGAGGATGATCTCTCTCTCTCTCTCTCTCTCTCTCTCTCTCTCTCTCTCTCTCTCTCTCTCTCTGTGTGTGTGTGTGTGTTTGTGTGTGTGTGTGTGTGTATGTGTGTGTGTGTGTGTGTGTGTGTGTATGTATGTGTATGTGTGTGTATGTGTGTGTGTGTGTGTGTTTAAGGCCCCCTCTCTCCCCCCTCTCTCTCTCTTTCTCTCTCTCTCTTTCTCTCTCTCTCTCGCGTAGCCTTAAATCTTAATCCTTGTTAAATAAAGTTCAATTCAATTCAATTCAAATCTCTCTCTCCCCTCTCTCTGTCTCTCTTTGCCTGTCGGTCTAATATTTTGGATGATTAATGAGATGAGGATGATCTCTCTCTCTCTCTCTCTCTCTCTCTCTCTCTCTCTCTCTCTCTCTCTCTCTCTCTCTCTCTCTCTCTCTCTCTCTCTCTCTCTCTCTCTCTCTCCACTCGCCCCCGGGATGGGAACTGAACCTGCTGTTTCCTATCAAGGACTCATGAGCACACAGACGAAATCCGCCCCGAAAAGGTACGTTCCACCTTGATTAATTATCCCTTTGGGGCTGTTTGCATGGATTTACTGATATATTGAAAGAGGATTATCTTTTCCTAACAAGGACCAAGAACTGTCATGGCTGGTGATTGTATTGAATTGGAATGGATTTACTGATATATATCGAAAGAGGATTATCTTTTCCTAACAAAGACCAAGAACTTTCATGGCTGGTGAAACGAGCCCAACGTACAAACAAGAAAAGCTGGAATAACAAAACGACAACAAGCAAACAAACAATTAACCTATACACAATCACAAGCATACAACAACTGACAAAAGTTACAGTTTTAATTTTTCCGATGAGAATCTCACAGTAAGTAAACATACAGATATGCAGATGGGTAAACAGATGGGAATAAAACCTCAGTGATTTAAAGCATTTCATGAGTAAACATTTTTGTCGTTTCCGGATTTGTAAAAAAACCCACTGTGAATAACTCTCCTGAAAGTGCAAAACGATGATAATATTCTGGGAAAGAGCATGACATTAAGGTCAATACAGAACCTCCGAAATGTTGTAGTCCGGTAGGATATCTTTGACAGTCCCCAGTCCAGCAAAGAGGGAAGCAACAGAAGGGTGCAATCATGCTAAAAAATAAAAAATAAAAAAAAAGAATGAGCGGAGGTAAAAGAGACAGTGCAAGTAAAGAATGGAGAGCGGGGTGGCTGATGTAGATTTCAAGTGGAAGTGAGTGCAACAGATCAGTCGTATCCTTGGCACAAAGGGTCAAAAATCCTAAAAAATAAGCCCTTAAAAAAATATGCCCATATTTGTAAACATATGCCCATATTTTTGAAAATATGCCCTTATTTCTATAAATAAGGCCTTATTTTAGAAATAAGGCCTTAAATATTTACAGCCATAAGGAAATAGGGGCATAAGGAAATAAGGCCTTATTTCTGTTAAGGCCTTACTGAAATAAGACCTTATTTCTGTTATGACCTTAAAAAAATAAGCCCTTAAAAAAATATGCCCATAAAAAAATAAGCCCTTAAAAAAAATATGCCCATATTTTTCTGCGCATCGCTACTGCGCATCCGGACATTCGAAAGCGCGCCACAAACTCGCAACATCCGTCATAATATCGAGCGGATACAGCATGGCTTCACGCATTCGAAAGCGCGCACAAACTCGCCAAAACCCCAATTCTCTCGCAATTTGCAATTTCAACACAAATTCTTCTCAAAAATTCATCACGATCTCTGAACCCCCCATTCGCCATGTTTCTTATGAGATCTCTGCGCATGAGCGGCGCAGCCGAATTCTATTCAGCTTCATGATTGGTCATAAAAAATATATGCCCATATTTTTTTATGCCCTTATTTTTATTAAGGCCTTACAGAAATAAGGCCTTATTTATCGTAAGGCCTTATTTTCAAATAAGGGCTTATTTTTTATGCCCATATTCTTTTAAGGGCTTAAAGATTTAAGGCCTTAAATAATGGAAAATAAGGCCTTATTTTAGAAATAAGGGCGGGCATATTTTCAAAAATAAGGCCTTATTTTCTTGAGGGCTTATTATTTTTTGGGATTTTTGACCCTTTGTGCCAAGGATACAGTCGAACGGCCGTTCACTCACACCCACCACTCTACCCCAACCTCTAAAGAAAAACCCGGACAAGTATTCTTATCACATATTTTAGTCACCTCTGTCACAACAAAACTAGGTAGCGTAAAATCGTGCCCTTTTTCTTCAATCACCTTACAACCCTCGCTTCCCCGCCCTTCTTTCACGCACAAGCCGAACTCCTGTCCGTACGTGTGTTTGAACTGTGTGCTTTGCCCAGCGTGGCCAAAGTGCTCGTGAAGCACGTTCCGCGACCCAACAACAAACACAGCGCTGTGTAACACGGCCTGTCCTCTGTCGCCTGCCCAATGTCGCCCTTGACTTGGTGGACTCAAGCTTTAGGGAGAAGTCTAAACGCCTGTAAGGTCCTCACTTGACTTTGT
>NC_090256.1:13488148-13548148 GCF_037325665.1 Littorina saxatilis | reverse complement strand
CCACAATCACCTTTGAAGGCGAAGTCCACTCAAACGGGATTGAGATTAACTGTTAAGGCTTCTCGTAGGAAGGCTTGAACTTACTGACACACCAATGCCGCTAGACCACATCACAATCAGAACTCTACAATCCACAGGTGTTGCCCACACACACACACAAACACACATACACACAGAGAAGCCGTATATATATATATGTATATCTATATCTATAAATATATAGAGATAGATGACAGTGTATTTTTCGCGTGGCTATAAATTGATTCGACCTTTTTACTTTTACAGTAAGAACAACTTACGGGTGCAATCGTGACATTCTAAAAATAATAACGTAGTAACGGGAATATGGATTGACGCCACACGAAGGAAGGGAGATAAACGCTGAAAACACTGGAGAAGATAAGGAAGAGTTACTGGGAATGGATCCAGAGAAAAACAGAGAAAAACCAAAATCGGTTCAGCGCTGCGCGCTGAGAGCACGTGTTGAAATATCTCATCGATGAGGTTGTGTCCGGGGTCTCTCTGAATAAGCCCACCAAATTTGAAGCAGATCCATCGAGAACTTTGGCCGTGCATCGCGCACAGACAGACAGACACACAGACACTAGTCGTATATATATATAGATAGATGCTTTTTAGGAAGAAAAAAATAGTCTGCCTAGTATTGTTCTCAATAAAAGTATTTCAAAGTACTACGGCAGCAGCATATACATATCGTCTCCAATGCCGTTCCAGATGGACACAGTGACAGCGTGGTGCACACGGCGTGACGAAAGGTGCAGAATGCCGTCAACACGGGAAGGGAAGAGTTTAGTCAACTTGTTCTCCACGCCTAATGTGGCCTGAAAGCGCCGTAATGTGCGACAGAGCGGGGCACAAAGGCGGAGCACACAGCGATTCGAGGCGGCCCAGACCGTCGCCAGGTTATCCCCCCTGCTTCAGATCTCCACCACCAGTGACGGCCCTTTGAGGTGCGACAAGCCGGGCGGAAAGCAGTGGCTGTCTCTGTCCTCCATGGCTTTTATAAGTTGTCCTTTTTTCCTCCATTCTAGTCGTCTCTTCACACCCCTTGACTATCGACAGTATACACCTCGAAGGTGATGTAAACAAAACAAAACAAATAATAATACTAATAAAAACTTGAAAGAACGCACAAGATTACAAGATTTTATTCAAATGAGGCAATATAAATAGGAAAAACAATAGGGGCACAAACTCAAGCAAACGGTTATTTTACGTTTGCAAGTTTTCTAGTTTGCAAAGAAAAAATGTTGCTTTATAATTAGTTCCCCGGTCCTTAATGCAGGCCTTTCCCCACTTGAAGACAGTTTGAAGAATACGCATTTTCTCCCCTTCCCCCCATCACCAGATTTCCTTTCCTGAGAGAGAGAGATCAAATCAAATCAAATCAAATTTTATTTTACGAGGGTTGTGGCATAAGCAATATAAACGAGCTTCTTTTCAACCAGCCCTCGCCCAGAGAGGGACTATTCTAGAGAGAGAGAGAGAGAGAGAGAGAGAGAGAGAGAGAGAGAGAGAGAGAGAGAGAGAGAGAGAGAGAGAGAGAGTGAGAGAGAGAGAGAACAGAGAGAGAACAGAGAGAGGGGGAGAGAGAGAGAGAAAAGAGCGAGAGAGAGGGAGAGAGAGAGAGAGAGAGAGAGAGAGAGAGAGAGAGAGAGAGAGAGAGAGAGAGAGAGAGAGAGAGAAAACCAGGAGGAACAAGAACAAGAAAAATAGAACAAAAAAATGAACAAGAATTGAGAAAAATGTCCCTCTCTCAAGCTTCCCCTCCCACCTGGTTTCCTCCCGTGTGGGCCGGCGCTGAGAAGAAGGTACACAGACCCCACTTCATAACACTGTCGTCAGCAGTCGTGCTTGAATGAAGTGAAGAGGCAGAAAGCTTGCTCGGCGCTCGCCCTTCAATGCAAGAGAGAGAGAGACTCGGCGAGAAGAAAGAAAGACAGATAAAGAAGCAAGCGGCGGTTGTGAAGTGGTTGGCGTAATGTTGTCCCCTGTCAATGGAGCTCGGGACAACGTCAGCCCCGATACGCCCTATAATGGTCGCTGTTCTTTTAGCGGGCTCAACCATTAGCCCGGCGCCCGCGCCCCTAATGCAAGTCAAGAGAGGCAGCAGAATGGCCGCATTCACTTTCACGACTCACGAAGCACATCCAGTGAGCAGGGAGTCAATGCACGCACGTTACAATCAAGTCGTCAATGGGAACTCCCACAAGCCTGCATATAATATGTTCTGTGCAGCAGATTTCAAACGTAGTAAGGCCTGGCGCTCACCTATGTAACTTCAGCAGGACAGACGACGCACTGCAGATTATCCCAGCGTTGCGTGAAAGGAAAACAGGCCAAGTTCTCGTCATAATCCCTATCGCAGCATCAATAATATGCAGTGCGTCGTCTGTGCCGCTGAAACTGCGCAGGTATATTCTGCCACACTAGTTGGGACAGCTGCTTGAAACGTTGTGTAACACAGATCTATGCAACCTTGACGCGCAGGGGGCTGCAAGATGATTGTTCCCCAACTTGAAGCAGGCAACAACAGGGAAGCCCCTGTTTAATTATCGTCGCACAACTCAACTTTTTTACTTGTATTTTCCTTCATTTTTCCACCGTGTCTACAATTGCACAGCTACAAATCCCAATAGACCCTATTGGCATTCCAAGCTCTCGCAAACTCGCACAAACGTCAAAGCATAGCAAAGCATGGGGTACAGCTATCTCGCGCAAGCTTCGATAGCCGAAGTTTGAAGTTCTCGCGACGTTCAAAGCATAATATCTAACGAGAGCTGCTCAGATACCAAAAGGTCTGTTAAAAATAGTTTATACAAAAAAAATCACACGTCTCCCTCTGCACGTGTTAATTGTTATATAAGTGTTATCTAATTAGTGTTTGTCAGTGCACTTAAAAGAACGCTGGGTTGATATATATATATTTGTGAACGTAACGTTTTGTTTTGTCAATAATTAAACGTTCCAACAACTTACCCTTCTTGTTTTTTATATTCACTTTACAGTTAAAGGGAGGAGGAAGGGGGGGGCGCAGGACCATTTCCCCCCTACCAACAGCAAGGTTATAAGGACGACCGTTACAGGGCAACCAAGTCAAACCTTCAAAACGGATTTTCTCAATTTCAGAACTTCACAAATTACACGTTACAGAGTACTGAATATTAACCACAACGATAGTTTTCTAAAAAATAAAACGTGACAGAAATATGAATGGTACAGTCTTGTTCGAAAATCATCTGAAGCCATGAATGGATGTGGACAAATACTTAACAATGTAGATGGTTTCTTTAAACGAGAAATACTGTGGGGTAAAGTACAACTGCCATATGAACGCCATGTAAATTTGCCAGCCTTCACAAATTTTGCATACTGAAAAAGCCTTTTGAATATATATATAATAAATGCTTGGCTACAGTTTTAACCAGGTGATTTGATCAAAGTGAGCATTTGGTTGTTTCCACAGCCTGTTTATTGATGTTTCGCCGTCTGTTTGTTTGTCTGGACAAGTGTGTTTGTTTATTTCTAGTCTGTTCATTTGTTTTGAAGTTTGCTTCGATTGGCTGCTTGGCTGGCTGATTGGATGCGTGTGGGTGTGTGTGTGTGTGTTTGTGTGTGTGTGTGTGTGTGTGTGCGTGTGCGTGTACGTGTGTGTGATTTTTGGTTGCCTGAACGACACCATTTTTTTATTTTTATTTTTATTTTTATCTTATTTTAGTTGTTGTTTTTCTAGTGTTTTTTCTTCTTCTTCTGATTCGTTTGCTTGTCTTTTTTTTTTGTGCAGGCATGGCGTTCTTTACCCCTCCACCATTCTTCTGACACATTACACTTTCCCGGCCATCCTCATGGCAAGCTCGGGGTTTGAATAAATACACCGAGGATCTTCATATCGACTGCTAGCAAAATAAACAGAACACACACAGGAACGACTGAGGTGGGAACGTTCTACACTGCATGAGAACGAGGCCTGAAATCACCACAGATTGCCGTCACTTCCGGACCGGAAGCGGAAATAGGGCCCCGACTGCAGCAATGCACCCTGGGAAGAAGCCATTTAGACTGTGCATGGCGCAGGACACAATGACGATAACAACGCGGAGTGGATTTCTGCACAAATGGTTCAGGCGTTCCGGACACACGCTTTTGGGTTGATTGGCTGGCTGTTGTCTGTTTTATGGGGCGAGAAAATCAATAAAGTAATCGCCTGGTTGCGCCACAGTGTCTCGCGGTAATGTGTCGTTAAAGTGCCATTGACAGTTCACAACAAGCGACCTCGTCATTCTAGTCAAGGTGCATGTATGCAGTTTGTCACACATGTATGCATGCACGCGCTCGTACAGACACACACACAGACGGACAGACATACTCGCGTACGCGCACGCATCAGTCGCGCGAAGTTAACCAGACATGTTTTGTTTTTAACTTTTCAGATACATGGGTTCCCGTACATAGAAAGACACATGCGTGCAGATACACAGACAGACATACACAGAGACACATTGAGAGACAGACAGACAGACACACAACCATCCCCCCCCCACACACACACAGACGTGACACACACACACATACACACACATACACAAATACACACACATCACAAATACACACAAACAAACACACACACACACACACACACACACACACACGTCACAATCATCCCATCACAAACAGACCCCGTCGAAGTGTCTTACCTTGCGCGGTGACCACAAGTATACTCCCCACCATCCACAGCAGCGACAGCGACAGGTAACCAAAGCCGTCCATGGCGAGTCACTGCCCACGTGGCCAAACGGCCACCACAACCACAGCGACAACCTCGGTCCCCACCAACAACTACTCCAACGACACTACAGAAGTGGCTTGACCACACCACTAACGATGGCTATCCGGACCCAGGACAGCAGAGACGTGGTCAATCCAGGACGGTGAGTGAGTGATGACACAAGGTGAGCGATAACTGCCTGGTCATGTGCCCGTCACCGATGCTACCCGGGCGAACTATTCAAACTCCCGATAAGGTCCATCCACTTTCGTGGTTTTACGACCCAGCCGTAATAAGTGATTCTTCGACACAAATTGACACGCTGTAAATTTGTTTTAGAATATGATCCCGTAAAATAATTGACAGGATGCCGAGAAACGGCAATAAGAGACCTTCCCTGAGGCTTGTCTCCTGTCACTAGGATTCACACAGCTTTCCAAATCATAACGCGTGCTTGTTATATCCTCAGGATGCAGCTATCACTCTCCGTCACACGAGCTTCACAACACAGACCTCGCTGGGTGACTCGAGGCTGACTCCACACCGTGGGAACACTACATGTACAGCATGTCCTCAAGCTTGGCTTTGGTAGGCGACTTCAGTGATTCCCGTCCAGTCTGGTCATTGGAGCAGATCGGGCGAAGATGGCAGTAGGAAAACACTGAGTAGTGTGAAGTTCTGGTCGGAAGCTGTCTTCAGCGATTTCAAAGTCTGCACACTGAAGATTGGTCAAATCAGCAGACCAGCTGAAGGAATCAGTCGTGACTGAAGCAGTAGTTTGGAGATCAGTGGTAGGTGGGTGGCTTGAACGATTTCACTGTCTCCACTTTGGAGCCTGGTGATACCAACAGATCAGCTGAAGAAGACGTGGATCAGCAGTGTGAAGATGAGTGGGTGAGTTGAGGTCACAGAGCAGAGTGGAGGATCATCACCACACAACAACAACAACAACAACAACAACACGTGCGATAAGTTGGCGCAAGGGACAGGAGCATGAGCAGCCAGTGGTGCCGACCATTCAGCATTCAAGTGATACACACAGGCGCTGTTTTCCCAGCTGCCAGCAGACAACAGCGACGGTGGGCTTGTGCCGAGTATCGTGGTGCAGTTACAGACAACAGCGACGGTGGGCTTGTGCCGAGTATCGTGGTGCAGTTACAGCCCTGTGAATACCCGGCGTCGTGTTGATGCGTTGACTTTACAAATGTAGGCCCGCTTACTCAAACACACACAACACGGGGGCCGAGAGAGGCGCACACTACAGACAGAGGAGAGAGAAGAGATCGCTGGGCGGCGCGCGGAGGCCGTCCTTGTGTGTGTGTGGAGAAACAACAAGAAGACAGAGCGATGAAAAGGTGTTCCTTCCGCCGGCGTGGCCAAGTGCCGGTAAGGCCCACACGACGAGGACTAAATACTGTTTAGTGCAGTCAACTGGAGAGGGGCGCGGGGGGACTGGCCGGACTGACGAACAAACGGCACACACACACGCACACTATAAACGACGGCAAGGCAAAAATCAAGGGCTAGCTGGTATAGCGGCCGTCGCCACCACATTCGCTGCTACCGCTACGTGACGAGTGGATCGCGGCCCGCTACGGTAGTCCGTCGGCGCTATCACTGCTGGTGGCTGCGGAGGTGGTGGTGGTGATGGTGGTGGTTGTGGCGCCAACCCCCCCACTCCTCCGCCTTCCTCTCGCTCCTCCTGCCCCGCCCCCAACCCCCACCCCTCACCTCACTCCTCCAGAGTGCAATCAGCGCGCTGTGTTGTGACGATTAGCCTTCAGTCCTCTTAGTCACACCCCTTTCTTCCCTCTCTGTCACTGACTTCCACGGTAGTTCAGTTTCGTTATGAAAATAGTTGACTTATCCCCCTTGTTCCCCCCCCCACCCCTTTCCCCTCCCCTTGTTAAACTCTCTCTCTCTCTCTCTCTCTCTCTCTCTCTCTCTCTCTCTCTCTCTCTCTCTCTTTTTTTGCTGTTAACTTTTCTTTAATCTTTTTTTTAATTATTGTCTGTCTGTGCGTCCCAATGACAGATTGTAAGAAATGGCGTAGCCTTAAATCGTAATCCTTGTAAAATAAAGCTCAATTCAAATCAATATATTCTCTCCTTGAAATTCCTTTTTTTCCCTCCCGAATATGCTCCGAAAAGTGTCTAGGAGTGTGACGTACATGCGGCACTTTGCATTTTGTTTTTCAGACTGCAGCACTCTCACTTTCCCTTCATCCCAAACATGACCACCACAAAGAATATTGCATCCCCATTGTCTAGGTATTAAAAAACTTCGCTGACAATAGGAGGACACCCCTTCTTCTTTTTCTTCTGTCAGTCAAGGGGGAGGGGGTGGGAGTGTTATTTGCTACGCTCCGCCCACTTTCTGTGGCGCCACTGACGTGGTTTGTTGATAGTCGTGGCGGAACGGATTTTATGACAACGGCGCCAGGACGATGGAACCGTGTTAGTGTGTGTGTTAGTGTGTGTGTGTTAGTGTGTGTGTGTGTGTGTGTGCCAAAACTAATCTTAAAGTTCTTATTCACACACCGGCATTTCTGACAAAACGAGAAACCAGTAAATGTGACAACAATGCGTCACAAACAAAAATCCAATTGAGTCAGTAACAGCAACTCGTAGGCCTACCAAGTTTCAAGACACCTTCATTTCCAGCTCAGATCAGGTCCGTTTGTTTGTTTGTTTGTTTGCTTGCTTAAACGCCCAGCCGACCACGAAGGGCCATATCAGGGCGGTGCTGCTTTGACATATAACGTGCGCCACACACAAGACAGAAGTCGCAGCACAGGCTTCATGTCTCACCCAGTCACATTATTCTGACACCGGACCAACCAGTCCTAGCACTAACCCCATAATGCCAGACGCCAGGCGGAGCAGCCACTAGATTGCCAATTTTAAAGTCTTAGGTATGACCCGGCCGGGGTTCGAACCCACGACCTCCCGTTCACGGGGCGAGATCAGGTCCGTGATTTTTCATTAGATAAGCGGAGCATTCTTGCTGTGACATACCGAAATCTACAGCCTGTCTGTTTCTGCAGTAAGTAGGACTTTTGTATGCCCAATCAATTGTGTATATTGGCATAGGTGTCAATTGCAAAATTAATTCGACAAGAAATTCCCGCTCTGCAAGCGCACACACACAAAAGCCAGCCTGTTGAATGTTAGAATTCGACGAATGATTAACTACAGGGTCGTCGAAGGAAGGGATCTTTAAAATAACATTACATGATTCCTCAAGCAGGGAGTCGTCCCGGACTTAACCCGTTTCTGCCTTGAACACTTGAAGACACTGAAGAGATAGTAGCCACTGAAGACGATTTATGTTATCCAACGCTGTCGTTTGTCGTCGATAAATGGACTGTGTGTCTCTCGCTATCTCAGTGTCTGTAATCTGCATGCAGTGGACAACGCGGGAGGCTCCAGGTATGTGTTGATAGTGATTTGACCAAAATCTATGACGGCTTACTAGCACCAGAACTAAAAATTAGTAATTACTAATTTTCACGAGAAAATTACACTTTTCACGTGTTAATTACTAATTGTCACGTGTTAATTTTCACGTGTTAATGACTCATTTTCAGTTTTGGCTCGCTTCCTGACGGCTTACTAGCGCCAGGACTAAAAATTTGTCATTTTCGCGTGTTAATCACGTGACTGTGGAGGTTCAATGCGCATGCGCGACTGGCCAGAGCAAAACATCTTTTGATTCAATACTTTTCTGGTCCATAGTTCTTTAATCCGATGTAAATTAACAATAAGAGCTGAGCGCATGTGTAGACAACCGTGAAATACAGCTGTCTGTTCGATATCTTGTTGAATAACAAATTCTATCGAAAGATACTTGCGAAAGTGTGTGAGTCTCGGTCGAGCAGAGCCGTCTGCTAACGATCGGACCTTTAGACGCCATTTTTCCTATCTCGATTCGAACATTTTCGGATGGATTTTGTCCTTTACTAATACACTACAGATCGAGCAGATGTATGAGTGTAGTAGTGGAAACAAATATGAGGTACAGCTGTCTGCCCGAAAACTTGTCGAATAAGGAATTTTATTGAAAGATATATGTGAAAGTGTGAGACCACAGCCGATCAAAAGTCCGTCTGCTATAAACAGCTTCGACTCGAAAGTTTTCGGGGTCGATTATTCTTTTCTAAGATACCCTAAACAACGTTAAGAAAAGCGCTATTGCAGAAAACTGTGAAATGCATCTTCATGTCGGATAACTTGCTCGATAAGGCCTTCTATTAAAAGATATTTCAGAAATAGTGTGAGAGCGATGTTTGCCGGACGTTGTTAGCCTCTCAGTGCGGACTCTTAAAGTCCGACTTCTGTGTCTGAAAACAAGGCCAAAATGAAAATTAGCAATTAACACTGTTAATTACTCATTTTCACGTGAAAATGCTAACCCTAGGTTTTGGCACTAGCAAGCCGTCATAAAAATCAGGATCTCGTCCCCCGTGGGGGTATTGTGTAAGTATATGTAGATAAATCTTCGATATCCCCCTCTCCCTCCTCTCTCTATGACTCCCCTCCCTTCGTGCTGTGGGCATACTGTGCATTTATATAGAAAAGACGTCAGTAAGAGGGCTGCTATTAAAGTAACGAGACCTCTTTGAAAGATGCGTGCAGATTGGAGATATGTAATCAGCCAAAGAAATGAGGCATCAAGTCATCTTCGCCGACATGTGAACCCTCAGTTTCTGTCGGCTGACGGCATTTTCACGTCTTGAGGTAAACACTGAATAGCGTTTACAATGGGTGCTACTTTTGCAAGCAGAATGATATATTATCTCACACAGTGTTCACGCCTGGTCACAAAAAGTGTGCTCGCATTGGAACACTTCTAGTTTACAGTGTACGCGATCTCTGAAGATGTGTATTGACATTTTACTTTCGTCCTTCCCATATTAACGATCATGTTTACCACCACCGATCCGTCCAGCAGTTTAAGGGCAGAATATACCTGCGCAGTTTTAGCGGCACAGACGACGCACTGCATATTATTGATGCTGCGATATAGTCTATGGACCATTTCGAAGCTGGGTTGGTAGAGGGGAGGAAGAGGTAGCAGACTCCCTGTTTCAGCGCACCGCGTGACACCGCTAGACGCGTGAAGATTTTCTAAATGGTCGCTAGGCTAGTTAGGGATTATGACAAGTACTTGGCCTGTTTTCGTTTCACGCAACGTGTAGGCTGGGATAATCTGCAGTACGTGGTCTATCCTGCTGAAGTTACATAATTATGTGAGCGCCAGGCCTTACTTGGAATAACAACTCCTTCCGTTTAGACGCACACCGACGGGCGCAGTGGCGGGGTGGTAAGACGTCGGCCTCTTAATCGGAAGGTCGTGATTTCGAATCCCGGCCGCGGCCGCCTGGTGGGTTAAGGGTGGAGAATTTTCCGATCTTCCAGGTCAACTTATGTGCAGACCTGCTAGTGCCTTATCTCCCTTCGTGTGTACACGCAAGCACAAGACCAATTAACTGCGCACGGAAAAGATCCTGTAATGCACGTAAAACCCACTCATGCAAAAACATGAGTGAACGTGGGAGTTTCAGCCCATGAACGAAGAAAAAGAAGAAGAAGAAGAAGAAGAAGAAGAAGAAGAAGAAGAAGAAGAAGAAGAAGAAGAAGAAGAAGAAGAAGAAGAAGAAGAAGTTTTGTTTTTCGTTTCCTGAAAGGAGCTAATGTACTTATTCCGCCATCATGCTAACCTTTGTTTTGTAATTACTATGATTGCTTAAAATATGCTTGAGTATGTAATCATCCATACATTGTTCTTGTCATGATTAAAATTGAATAAAGTTTTGTTTAAACCAAGAAGAAGGAAAGGACACACACCAAAAGTAACCAGCCTCTGTGTTCTTTGCGCAGAATGTGTTGAATGTGTGTGTGGGTTTTTTTTTTAATCCACAGGGTAGTAGCTTTTTAAGGATTTATTTCGTCAACAATTCCAGCTTCTCACAAAGGCCAGTCGGTGTGATGTCATTGAGTGTGTGTCCAAGTGGAGGGATGACGTCATCCAATGAGAAAGCCTGGCCAGTTTTCTGAGATTGTGAGTGAGAAGGACTTCTCCTTTAAAGCCTGATCATGAAGACGGTGACTGTGAGTGAGAAGGACTTCTCCTTTAAAGCCTGATCATGAAGACGGTGACTGTGAGTGAGAAGGACTTCTCCTTTAAAGCCTGATCATGAAGACGGTGATTGTGAGTGAGAAGGACTTCTCCTTTAAAGCCTGATCATGAAGACGGTGACTGTGAGTGAGAAGGACTTCTCCTTTAAAGCCTGATCATGAAGACGGTGACTGTGAGTGAGAAGGACTTCTCCTTTAAAGCCTGATCATGAAGACGGTGACTGTGAGTGAGAAGGACTTCTCCTTTAAAGCCTGATCATGAAGACGGTGACTGTGAGTGAGAAGGACTTCTCCTTTAAAGCCTGATCATGAAGACGGTGACTGTGAGTGAGAAGGACTTCTCCTTTAAAGCCTGATCATGAAGACAGTGATTGTGAGTGAGGAGGACTTCTCCTTTAAAGCCTGATCATGAAGACGGTGACTGTGAGTGAGAAGGACTTCTCCTTTAAAGCCTGATCATGAAGACGGTGATTGTGAGTGAGAAGGACTTCTCCTTTAAAGCCTGATCATGAAGACGGTGACTGTGAGTGAGAAGGACTTCTCCTTTAAAGCCTGATCATGAAGACGGTGACTGTGAGTGAGAAGGACTTCTCCTTTAAAGCCTGATCATGAAGACGGTGACTGTGAGTGAGAAGGACTTCTCCTTTAAAGCCTGATCATGAAGACGGTGACTGTGAGTGAGAAGGACTTCTCCTTTAAAGCCTGATCATGAAGACGGTGATTGTGAGTGAGAAGGACTTCTCCTTTAAAGCCTGATCATGAAGACGGTGACTGTGAGTGAGAAGGACTTCTCCTTTAAAGCCTGATCATGAAGACGGTGACTGTGAGTGAGAAGGACTTCTCCTTTAAAGCCTGATCATGAAGACGGTGACTGTGAGTGAGAAGGACTTCTCCTTTAAAGCCTGATCATGAAGACGGTGACTGTGAGTGAGAAGGACTTCTCCTTTAAAGCCTGATCATGAAGACGGTGACTGTGAGTGAGAAGGACTTCTCCTTTAAAGCCTGATCATGAAGACAGTGATTGTGAGTGAGGAGGACTTCTCCTTTAAAGCCTGATCATGAAGACGGTGACTGTGAGTGAGAAGGACTTCTCCTTTAAAGCCTGATCATGAAGACGGTGATTGTGAGTGAGAAGGACTTCTCCTTTAAAGCCTGATCATGAAGACGGTGACTGTGAGTGAGAAGGACTTCTCCTTTAAAGCCTGATCATGAAGACGGTGACTGTGAGTGAGAAGGACTTCTCCTTTAAAGCCTGATCATGAAGACGGTGACTGTGAGTGAGAAGGACTTCTCCTTTAAAGCCTGATCATGAAGACAGTGATTGTGAGTGAGAAGGACTTCTCCTTTAAAGCCTGATCATGAAGACGGTGACTGTGAGTGAGAAGGACTTCTCCTTTAAAGCCTGATCATGAAGACAGTGATTGTGAGTGAGAAGGACTTCTCCTTTAAAGCCTGATCATGAAGACAGTGATTGTGAGTGAGAAGGACTTCTCCTTTAAAGCCTGATCATGAAGACGGTGACTGTGAGTGAGAAGGACTTCTCCTTTAAAGCCTGATCATGAAGACAGTGATTGTGAGTGAGGAGGACTTCTCCTTTAAAGCCTGATCATGAAGACAGTGATTGTGAGTGAGAAGGACTTCTCCTTTAAAGCCTGATCATGAAGACGGTGACTGTGAGTGAGAAGGACTTCTCCTTTAAAGCCTGATCATGAAGACAGTGATTGTGAGTGAGGAGGACTTCTCCTTTAAAGCCTGATCATGAAGACAGTGATTGTGAGTGAGAAGGACTTCTCCTTTAAAGCCTGATCATGAAGACGGTGACTGTGAGTGAGAAGGACTTCTCCTTTAAAGCCTGATCATGAAGACGGTGACTGTGAGTGAGAAGGACTTCTCCTTTAAAGCCTGATCATGAAGACGGTGACTGTGAGTGAGAAGGACTTCTCCTTTAAAGCCTGATCATGAAGACGGTGACTGTGAGTGAGAAGGACTTCTCCTTTAAAGCCTGATCATGAAGACGGTGACTGTGAGTGAGAAGGACTTCTCCTTTAAAGCCTGATCATGAAGACGGTGACTGTGAGTGAGAAGGACTTCTCCTTTAAAACCTGATCATGAAGACAGTGACTGTGAGTGAGAAGGACTTCTCCTTTAAAGCCTGATCATGAAGACGGTGACTGTGAGTGAGAAGGACTTCTCCTTTAAAGCCTGATCATGAAGACGGTGACTGTGAGTGAGAAGGACTTCTCCTTTAAAGCCTGATCATGAAGACGGTGACTGTGAGTGAGAAGGACTTCTCCTTTAAAGCCTGATCATGAAGACGGTGACTGTGAGTGAGAAGGACTTCTCCTTTAAAGCCTGATCATGAAGACGGTGACTGTGAGTGAGAAGGACTTCTCCTTTAAAGCCTGATCATGACCCAGCCAGCAAGACATTAGCGGCCGATAATCGGCCGAACACCCTTCAAAAAGTCGGGCCGGTGACGTCAAAACATACGACGCGGGTGTTGGCCCGACTAACTTTTGCAAAGAGGCAACGAGGCGGCCGACAGGCGGCCGAACACCTGTACTATGGCGGCACGCATCCGGTCCGATGTTAATCGGCCCGATGACTTGTTGGACCTGCGGCCCGACACCTTATGCCGACATCGGGAATATATCGATTTTAGCGGGAAGACATCGGGACGATGTCGGCCCGCAGGTCCAACAAGCCATCGGGCCGATTAACATCGGACCGGATGCGTGCCGCCATAGTACAGGTGTTCGGCCGCCTGTCGGCCGCCTCTTTGCCTCTTTGCAAAAGTTAGTCGGGCCAACACCCGCGTCGTATCTTTTGACATCACCGGCCCGACTTTTTGAAGTGTGTTCGGCCGATTATCGGCCGCTAATGTCTTGCTGGCTGGGTGCAGCTACAGCAGTATGTACCCCCCCCCCCCCCCCCCGCCCCCCAAGTGTAACAGTGCAAAATTCACTTAAAGCTACAGCTACAGCAGTACAACCCCCCTCCCCCCAGTGTTACAGTGGAAAACAAACCTACAGATACAGATACAGCAGTATGTACAACCCCCTCCCCCCCCCCCAGTGTAACAGTGCAAAACACAACACCAGCTACAGATACAGCAGTATGTAGACCCCCCCCCCCCCCCGCCCTCACTGTAACAGTACAAAACACACCTACAGCTACAGATACAGCCGTATGTACAACCCCCCCCCCCCTCAGTATTACAGTATAAAACACACCTACAGCAACAGATTCAGCAGTATGTACAGCCCCCCCAAGTGTAATAGTGCAAAAATTACTTACAGCTACAGCCGTATGTACACCCCCCTCCCCCTTAGTAACAGTACAAAACACACCTACAGCTACAGATACAGCAGTATGTATACCCCCCCCCCCCCCAATGTAACAGTGCAAAACACACTTACAGCTACAGATTCAGCAGTATGTACAACCCCCCCCCCTCCCCCAACCCAAGTGTAACAGTGCAAAAAACACCTACAGCTACAGCAGTATGTACCCCCCCCCCCCCCAACTGTAACAGCACAAATCGCACCTACTGCTACAGATACAGCAGTGTGTACAACCCCCCCCCCCCTCCCCAGTGTAACAGTGCAAAACACAGCTACAGCATTAATATGTACAACCCCCAACCCCCCCACCCCCACTGTAACAGTACAAAACTCATTTACAGCTACAGATTCAGAATTATGTACACCCCCCTCCCCCCGCTGCCACCACTGTAACAGTACAAAACATACAACACTCCACCCCCTTCCCTCGTGTAGAGTGGAAAACACACCTAGAGCTACAAATACAGCAGTATATATACAACCCCAATCCCCCCCCCCCCCCCCCTGTGTGCAAAACACACCTACAGCTACAAAAACAGCAGTATGTTCAACCCCCCCCCCCCTACTGTAACAGTACATAACACACCTACAGCTACAGCTACAGTTACATCTATGCTTGGCGCTGGTGGACAATATTAACTTTTTTGGCCAAAACCGCCAGTTTTGGCCAAAAAAGACAAAGATTTGGCCAAAAAACCCACACATTTGGCCAAATAAAATAGATTTGGCTATAACTTTTTTTGGCCAAAACTTTCTATGTAAAAGTTTTGGCCAAAACTGTTTATGTTAGCTAAAACGGGAGATTTGGCCAAACTTCTGCCACAAAAAGATTTGGCCAAAAAAAGATTTGGCCAAACAAAAAAGATTTGGCCAAATCTTCACTTTTTTGGCCAAATCTTTTTTGTTTGGCCAAATCTTTTTTTGGCCAAATTTGTTGTATTTGCTGGCGCTGGTGGACAATTTTCACTTTTTTGGCCAAATCTCTTTTTGGCCAAAACTTTGTTTTTTTGGCCAAAACTTTGCTTTTTTGGCCAATACCGCCAGTTTTGGCCAAAAAAGTGTGTGTTTGGCAAAATAAGTGAATATTGTCCACCAGCGCCAAGCAGCTTGGCGCTGGTAAACAATATTCACTTTTTTGGCCAAAAACGCACTTTTTTGGCCAAAACTGGCGGTTTTGGCCAAAACTGGCGTTTTTGGCCAAAACTATACTTTTTTGGCCAAAACTTTGCTTTTTTGGCCAAAAATGTACGTTTTTGGCCAAAAAAGTGTGTTTTTGGCCAAAAAAGTGAATATTGTCCACCAGCGCCAAGCAGCTTGGCGCTGGTGGACAATTTTCACTTTTTTGGCCAAAACTGGCGTTTTTGGCCAAAACTGGCGTTTTTGGCCAAAACTATACTTTTTTGGCCAAAACTTTGCTTTTTTGGCCAAAACTGGCGTTTTTGGCCCAAAAAATGAATATTGTCCATCAGCGCCAAGGGGTACTCAAAGATTTGGCCAAAAAATGAAGTTTTGGCCAAAACTATTTTTTTGGCCAAAACTTTCAATGCAAAAGTTTTGGCCAAAAAAATATTTGGCCAAATCTAAAACATTTGGCCAAAAAAGTGAAGATTTGGCCAAATGTTTTAGATTTGGCCAAATATTTTTTTTGCCAAAACTTTGCACTTAAAAGTTTTGGCCAAAACATGTTTTTGGCCAAAAACACACTTTTTGGCCAATAATGTACGTTTTTGGCTCAAACAAGTGTGTTTTTGGCCAAAAAAGTGAATATTGTCCACCAGCGCCAAGCATATATATCAGTATGCACCCCCCCCCCCCCCCAAGTGTAACAGTACAAAACACACCTACAGCTACAGATTCAGCAGTATGTACAACCCCCCCCCCCCCCCCCCCCAGTGTCACTGTGCAGAACACACATACAGCTACAGATTCAGCAGTTAGTATGTACACCCCCCCCCCCAAGTGTGTAACAGTGCAAAACACACCACCAGCTACAGATAGATCAGTATGTACACCCCCCCCCCCCCCAAGTGTTACAATGCAATACACGTCACACCTACAGCTACAGATACATCAGATACACCCCCCCCCCCAAGTGTAACAGTGCAAACCACACTTACAGCTACAGATTCAGCAGTATGTACTCCACCCCCCCCCCCCCCAGTGTAACAGTGCAAAAATCACTAACAGCTACAGCAGTATGTACCCCCCCTCCCCCTACAGGTACAGAAGTATGTTACCCCCCCCCCCCCCTTTAACAGGACAATACACACCTACATTTACAGCAGTATGTACACCCCCCCCCCCCCCCACTGTAACAAGACAAAACACACCTACATCTATATTTACAGCAGTATGTACAACACCCCCCTCCCCCACTGTAACAGGACAAAACACACCTACATCTACATATACAGAATAAGATACAGCAGTATGTACTCCCCCTCCCCCCCCCCCCCCCCTCACTGTAACAGCAAAACTAACATTGAGAGCCAAAAAAACCGAAATCACTTACTCGCTCCATCCGTCGGTTGTCCTCGAGTTGACGTCTGAATCTGATTGTCATTGCCAAGAGCCTGACTCACTGGCTACACAACTATTCTCACCGCCACCACGTGGCACTGGGACCAGCACTCAGATTGAGATCCCGAGGCGACATTCGTCTCGGATAACATATCATCAATGTGCTGTCCAACATTCGCAAGAATGTCTCTTCTTTCGATATTAACTTGAACTAAGAAAACAAATAAAATTCGCTCACGCGGGAAAGCAGCAGCCATTTTCAAACTCAATCTTGTTTACCGTACGTAAGGAAAGCTATTTGAATATTTCAAGTAAATGATGGCGTATTTTTAAAATGTAAAACTCATGGTTTGAGCTCATGCTGTATTTGATTGCAAATATACAAATAAAACTTACAATTGATTATCCTACTCCTATGTGAAAAAGTCAACAAATATGAATAATTTAGTTTCGCATTTGCAGGGTCAGTCTGATAATGTCACGCCGTTGCTGGACCGACGCTTGAACAGGGGACGTAACAAATGTTAAAATAATGATCATCAATTTGTTATCTCCCGTAACTCTGCATATTTTTATCGACAGCAACATTGCGTCGGGCCGATGTCGGGGTTTATTACGTACATTTGCCGAGTTTTACACACAGTCAAAACGGTATCGGCGCGACAACGGACGACGACACACGACATATGACGACGTCACCCGACTGAAATCGTCAGTCGGCCGACGAAAGCTTGCTAGCTGGGGAAGACGGTGACTGTGAGTGAGAAGGACGTCTCCTTTAAAGCCTGATCATGAAGACGGTGATTGTGAGTGAGGAGGACTTCTCCTTTAAAGCCTGATCATGAAGACAGTGATTGTGAGTGAGGAGGACTTCTCCTTTAAAGCCTCATCATGAAGACGGTGACTGTGAGTAAGAAGGACTTCTCCTTTAAAGCCTGATCATGAAGACGGTGATTGTGAGTGAGAAGGACTTCTCCTTTAAAGCCTGATCATGAAGACGGTGACTGTGAGTGAGAAGGACTTCTCCTTTAAAGCCTGATCATGAAGACGGTGACTGTGAGTGAGAAGGACTTCTCCTTTAAAGCCTGATCATGAAGACGGTGACTGTGAGTGAGAAGGACTTCTCCTTTAAAGCCTGATCATGAAGACAGTGATTGTGAGTGAGAAGGACTTCTCCTTTAAAGCCTGATCATGAAGACGGTGACTGTGAGTGAGAAGGACTTCTCCTTTAAAGCCTGATCATGAAGACAGTGATTGTGAGTGAGAAGGACTTCTCCTTTAAAGCCTGATCATGAAGACAGTGATTGTGAGTGAGAAGGACTTCTCCTTTAAAGCCTGATCATGAAGACAGTGACTGTGAGTGAGAAGGACTTCTCCTTTAAAGCCTGATCATAAAGACAGTGACTGTGAGTGAGGAGGACTTCTCCTTTAAAGCCTGATCATGAAGACAGTGATTGTGAGTGAGAAGGACTTCTCCTTTAAAGCCTGATCATGAAGACGGTGACTGTGAGTGAGAAGGACTTCTCCTTTAAAGCCTGATCATGAAGACAGTGATTGTGAGTGAGGAGGACTTCTCCTTTAAAGCCTGATCATGAAGACAGTGATTGTGAGTGAGAAGGACTTCTCCTTTAAAGCCTGATCATGAAGACGGTGACTGTGAGTGAGAAGGACTTCTCCTTTAAAGCCTGATCATGAAGACGGTGACTGTGAGTGAGAAGGACTTCTCCTTTAAAGCCTGATCATGAAGACGGTGACTGTGAGTGAGAAGGACTTCTCCTTTAAAGCCTGATCATGAAGACGGTGACTGTGAGTGAGAAGGACTTCTCCTTTAAAGCCTGATCATGAAGACGGTGACTGTGAGTGAGAAGGACTTCTCCTTTAAAGCCTGATCATGAAGACGGTGACTGTGAGTGAGAAGGACTTCTCCTTTAAAGCCTGATCATGAAGACGGTGACTGTGAGTGAGAAGGACTTCTCCTTTAAAGCCTCAGCCTGATCATGAAGACAGTGACTGTGTTACCGGGAAACCCTACCCGGAGTCTCCTGGCTTGGCTCGTTCTGAATCAATTTGGCAAACACCGCCATTGTGTCCTGCTGGGGACAGCACGGATCATCATGCCCCCCCCCCCCCCCCCCCCCATCCCTCCTCCGGCCTTCCTCTGTCACACACACATACACGGTACACGCACATACACGGTACACGCACGCA
Source organism: Littorina saxatilis (assembly GCF_037325665.1). Taxonomy (NCBI): domain Eukaryota; kingdom Metazoa; phylum Mollusca; class Gastropoda; order Littorinimorpha; family Littorinidae; genus Littorina; species Littorina saxatilis. The sequence goes on along the minus strand of NC_090256.1, from coordinate 13,529,150 downwards.
CGGGCACATGCACGCACGCACGTGCACATGCACACACACACACACACACACACACAGAGTGAGAGAGCGAGAGCGAGAGAGAGAGAGAGAGAGCGAGAGAGAGAGAGAGAGAGAGAGAGACGCAACCATTAATTTCGCCTCCATCCAGTAAGGCAATTGCAGATAAGGATTACACAAATATAGAAGCAGACAAACTAGACACAGGTCAAAGTAGTACAGTCTTTCAATATTAAAGGAAACGGTATATCATCTTATCGTTTACGAAGACATTCAATGTGACAAACGAGGCCTTTTCTTCGAGGGCCCGAGCAATGTCACTCGTGGGAATGTTCTAAACTATTTACGAGAACACTTGAAAGCGGACTGCTCACATACACAGTTCTACTGAGATTTGCAAGGACTGAGCAGTCAGGGCGCCCGCGAGTGTGATCGCCTCATAACGATCCACGACACACCGTTTCTAAACGACTAACAACACGCCAAACAAAAGAAGAGTGTTAATCCACTGCCTAGTGCTAATCTCCACTATTTGCTCACAACCGATATATTTGCCTTGAATCGTGGAGGTATGGGGAGCTTTTGTGTGTGTGGGGGGGGGGGGGAGGGGGGGGGAGGGGCTCGTATAGCTTTGAAAGGACGGCTGAGACAGAAACTCAGTAATGTTATTGTCTAAGGCTGGCGTACAGATAGAGGCAGGCGCCTATCTCACTGATCTCCGTATCTGCGTATAGTAAGTACACCCTTATAGTAGCCTAAGTGAAGCCTAAATCCGCACAATGGTGCCAGATCAGTAAAAAGTAGTCTAGATATGTTAGAATATATTCTTTTCACGTTTTAGGACAAAGTGCAATGTGTGTGTGTGTGTGTGTGTGTGTGTGTGTGTGTGTGTGTGTGTGTGTTGTCTGTCTGTCTGTCTGTCTGTCTGTCTGTCTGTCTGTCTGTCTGTCTGTCTGTCTGTCTGTCTGTCTGTCTGTCTCAGTGTGTCTTTTTGTGTGTCTCTGTGTTGGCCTGTCTGTCTGTCGACATTTCTATATGATGCACGTCCGTACGTGCGTGCGTTTGTGCATATTTTTCAGCGTGCGTGTAGGCCCTACTAGTTTGTAAATAAAAAGAAAAAAAGGTGGTGTATGAGCGCGTGCGCGCGAGTGTGTATGTGCTGGTACGTGCGTGTGTTTGTGTGTTCATGTTCATTCATTCATTTTCAGTAATTGATAATGTCTGTGAATTTCCCGGATTTCCTTTTATTGTTTGTTTTAATCTTTTTGCACGCGACTCCTTATCTTTATACTTTTTTCAGGAACTACTAAAACGGACATAAAATTCAAGTGAGCGATAAACGTGCCAGCGGCTCAACTACTGAGATGACATTTATGTGACGTGGCATGACGTACCGCAAGTAAATGCGTCATTACGAGCAGTATAGAAAGCACCGCACAACCTCCACAAAAGTCTTCCCGGAAAATAGCAAGTTTGAAGTTGGTTTTCATTAGTTTTTACGCTTGCCGCACTCAAAAAAGGAATTATATGTTTTCTTGATTTTGCATAAAGCAAATTTGTTAAGGGTCGTATTGAAAGTCAACGCTGGTGATACGCCCATTCGGCAGCGGTGACAGAGACAAAACTTTGGCCAGCGACAAAGGATTTTTTTTTTTTTGAAAGGGGGGGGGGGGGGGCGGTCCATCCGCTGTTCGTACGTCTGCCTACCGTCTGAGTGCATGTCCATTCCGGGTTGTCATGATTTCCAAACTACAAGAACAAAAAGCAACAGATGCATCGTTTTTCGTTGGCGTGCGTCCTCCGTCAGTCTGCACTTTTGTTCTGATGACTGAAAAGAAGAAGCATGAAAGCTCTTGTGAACGAATTTGGTAAAGCGCTTAGTGGATAAGACGCCGGCCTCCAATGTAGTAGGGGGATCCGGCCAATGCAGTAGGGGGATCCGGCCAATGCAGTAGGGGGATCCGCCCAATGCAGTAGGGGGATCCGCCCAATGCAGTAGGGGGATCCGGCAATACAGTAGGGGAATCCGGATAATGCAGTAGGGGGGTCCGCCCAATGCAGTAGGGGGATCCGGCCAATGCAGTAGGGGAATCCGGCCAATGCAGTAGGGGGATCCGGCCAATGCAGTAGGGGGATCCGGCCAATGCAGTGGGGGGGATCCGGCCAATGCAGTAGGGGGATCCGGCCAATGCAGTAGGGGGATCCGGCCAATGCAGTAGGGGGATCCGGCCAATGCAGTAGGGGGATCCGGCCAACGTTGTTCGAATCCCGGCCGTGCGTTGAGATTTTTTTCAATCTCCCTGCTATTGCCTTACCCCTTTTCGCAAACTCGTGTTAACGAATGTAGCCTACGTGGGAGTCCCAGCCCACGAACGCCGAAAAAGTGGAAGAAGAAAACGACGACGAAGAAGAAGAAGAAGAAGAAAACGACGACGAAGAAGAAGAAGAAGAAGAAGAAGAAGAAGAAGAAGAAGAAGACAACGACAACGACAACGACAACGACGAAGAAGAATGATGTTTTTATCTCATTGTTCGATCTATTGTAATTGGGTACCCACGAGAAGGAGGGTACTGTCAAAATGCCGCTCATACCAATCAGCTGACCGCTTTTTTCTGCCTGGCTTCTGTTGTCAGGTTGCACAGCACAATTATCGCTGCGTGAGGCTTATTAGTATACGTTCTTTGTAACACACACACACGCACGCACGCACGCACGCACTGACACACACACACACACACACACACACACACACACACACACACACACACACACACACATCAAAGTAACAGTGACGGCATAATTTGCTTGGGAATACCGCAGAGAGCTATGATTATAATTATGATCATCGTGTGGGGCAAACTTTGACAAGATGCACAGGCACTGTAAGACTGGTTTAGGGGTGGGGAGGGGTGAAGGGGGTGAGAGGTATATCTACAGGCTTACCAGACCCTTGTCAACTTTAAAGATCATGCAACGCGATTGTCAAAATACACTCTACATTTAATAAAGTGTTACAGTTTTGAACACCCTTTGTAAATAGTGTTGACCACTGTTGATAGTAGAACATTGTACGTCAAACCGTGTTGAAAACTGCTTACAGATAGTAGAACATTGTACGTCGAACCGTGTTGAAAACTGCTTACAGATAGTAGAACATTGTACGTCGAACCGTGTTGAAAACTGCTTACAGATAGTAGAACATTGTACGTCGAACCGTGTTGAAAACTGCTTACAGATAGTAGAACATTGTACGTCGAACCGTGTTGAAAACTGCTTACAGATAGTAGAACATTGTACGTCGAACCGTGTTGAAAACTGCTTACAGATAGTAGAACATTGTACGTCGAACCGTGTCGAAAACTGCTTACAGATAGTAGAACACTGTACGTCGAACCGTGTCGAAAACTGATTACAGATAGTAGAACATTGTACGTCGAACCGTGTTGAAAACTGCTTACAGATAGTAGAACATCGTACGTCGAACCGTGTTGAAAACTGCTTACAGATAGTAGAACATTGTACGTCGAACCGTGTCGAAAACTGATTACAGATAGTAGAACATTGTACGTCGAACCGTGTTGAAAACTGCTTACAGATAGTAGAACATTGTACGTCGAACCGTGTTGAAAACTGCTTACAGATAGTAGAACATTGTACGTCGAACCGTGTTGAAAACTGCTTTCATAAAAGGTGCTCAAAAGTGGAACATTTTAGTTTAGTGTGCATGTACTCTGTAAAAGACAGTCCAATACAGTAACTTCTGTTCGTATATCACATTTTAAGAATCTCTTCTCCTGCTTTTTGAACTTTTCTCTCTCAGACTTTTACTCCATAACGTCAAAAACTAACGTTTTCAGATTTTCTTGGTCCTTCGTGTGCGTGTCCGCTGCACATTGTCAATTGAATAATATGCCCATTAACATGCAGAGTTGCAAATCCGGGTTTAAACAAGCATAGTGCCTTGGGGACCCTTAGAGATAATCTTCCATGAAATATTCATGTTGAGAAATTACCTCATCAACTTCGTATTCAAAAAGCAGCACCACGGAACTCATCGGGCGAATACTGTCAGTGTCTTTCGTCAATGTCCCACAAACTCTCCAGCCCGTCGTCTCATAATGACCAATAAGATGTCAGTGTCTTTCGTCAATGTCCCACAAACTCTCCAGCCCGTCGTCTCATAATGGCATATAACATGTCAGTGTCTTTCGTCAATGTCCCACAAACTCTCCAGCCTGTCGTCTCATAATGGCATATAACATGTCAGTGTCTTTCGTCAATGTCCCACAAACTCTCCAGCCCGTCGTCTCATAATGGCATATAACATGTCAGTGTCTTTCGTCAATGTCCCACAAACTCTCCAGCCTGTCGTCTCATAATGGCATATAACATGTCAGTGTCTTTCGTCAATGTCCCACAAACTCTCCAGCCTGTCGTCTCATAATGGCATATAACATGTCAGTGTCTTTCGTCAATGTCCCACAAACTCTCCAGCCCGTCGTCTCATAATGACCAATAACATGTCAGTGTCTTTCGTCTATGTCCCACAAACTCTCCAGCCCGTCGTCTCATAATGGCATATAACATGTCAGTGTCTTTTGTCAATGTCCCACAAACTCTCCAGCCCGTCGTCTCATAATGGCATATAACATGTTGTTGCGCTAATTCAGCCAAACAAGTAACATGGGTGACCGAGAGTATTCGTAAAAGAATAAAAATGACGTCGCGCTTTGGATATGACGTCACGCTTTGGAAAGAAAAGTTCTCTTTGACGACTTTGGACCTCATCACTGCGAATTCATACAATCCTTTTGTGTGCATTGAAAGTTTAACTATGAAACTTTGGTAAATTCATAACTGCGGAAAATGATGTGAGAATAATAAAAATCAATGTGTTCAAGGCTGTTTTCTTGTTAAAACATTTTTTCTTGATTGTTTATATTCTATGTGCATGCGATCTTGTTTATCGGTGTGTATGAAGACATCAATGTACCCGTCAAATTATTCTTTCAAAATGGAGAGACGTGGTCTGTTTTGCTCGTGGAAAATGTTCAATATCACAGACCTATTTTGAGGTAAGGAACACCAGATTATTGTGAACAAGTGGGAAACAATCTTTTCTTTACAGAGTTCTGCAAGCAGCACAATTTCCGTGGGATTATGTGTTATTTGAAGGTGTGTTTCAGAAGATGACCGTTGGATTTCCATCTTTGGCTATAAATTCTACGGTGAGTAGTGTGTCCGCTTTCGGATTTTTATGTGCCGATATTAACATATGTTTCCTTTGGTCACAGGTCTTGACTTTTGACTCTTGTCCCTTGACGTTGTCCATAACGTCGACCAGCTCTTGTCTCCTGACGCCCTGACGTCGACCAGTTCGACATGAAGTCAAGCTAACATCCGAAGCTAACGGGTGAAGCATCATATGACAGTACAGCAGGCTCATCACAAGAACCTTAGCGTTTGACAAATGGAGGAGAGCAAACAACTCACGAACATATGCAATACATTCACTCAAGATAAATTCTACCTCATGTTCAAGACATAGAGATACTCGTGCGAATCCAATTCATCCTCGTAACGAGTTGTGGATCTCATCTCAAGAAGTACTTTTCCCTACGAAGTACCAAGGAATTGATGACGACCCTTATCGTAATCTGATGATCAAGACTGTGTGTGCGGAACAAGACTTTGCTGTCTTGCTATCAGGAGTCGACGATAAGAACTGTGCATAGCCAAAGATAATTCAGTACATAGTGAGGAAGCACGTGTGAACCATTGGAACTGGGTCAGACCTTGGACATCTTACCAATCGCTGGGAAGTAAACTTCTTTTCATTGATACCTTTCATTCATTTGTCTATTCCAAATTAAATTTGTTTTAAAAGGAACTCCAACGTTATCACATCTGTACACCTTTATTTATTTCACATCATCCTACATACATACTAATCTTTATAGCGTAAAGTTCACATATTCATAAAAAGAAAACCAGGGAAAAAGCTTGGAAACGATCTAACCCCATAATACCCTAGACACAAATACGAAGTTAGATTCCAAGGCTTGTAACACATGTCAGTACGCGCGGGTGAGGGACATGTGTTTTGCATCAACTGTTTCCAGAATTTAATTTATTCTCAATTTCGTTTTCTTATTCAGGGTGGTCTTGTCTAAAACTTGCATAATGACTAATGGTTAACAACGTTAAATCGATAAGTGGTTTCAATTTGCCACAAGGGCGGGTGGTGAGTGGGGAGGGGGGGAGAGAGAGAGAGAGAGAGAGAGAGAGAGAGAGAGAGAGAGAGAAGGAGAAGGAGAAGGAGGGGCATGGGAGGAGAAAAGGCAAGGGGTTGTATTCCTCTAAACAGTATTTTATTCATAAACAGACACATGATAATATAACAAAATCATTAAGAAGGAGCACAACAAGTTTAAAACTTATGGTAAGTGCTCACATAAACATTCCTGAAATTTCATGGCGGATTATGATCAATGCGACACATTTTTTGAAAAAGAGATGAGACAAAAAGACAAAAACAAAGTATATATATATATAAAAAAAATATAAAAAAAATAATAAAAAAAATAAAAAAAATTAAAAAAAAAAAAAAAAAGGAAAAAAAAGAAAAGGAGAAAAACAGCAAGGAAAACTTAGTTTGAATTATCGAACACAATCTGTGTCAATACCGAAAACGAAAACAAATACAAAACGAGAACGAAAGACACAACAAAAGGGGTTGTATTCACGAGCAAGTGTTCTTATAGTGGGTGGGAGCTAAGCGCTAGGTTTGGATATGGACTCTCTGTGGTTGAACCTGAAATGTATTTGATGTTGTAACCATTCTAGTGCCTAGGTCTCAACCTGTCAGCCAATTTTCCGTGCACCCCAGCCAAGGAGGCGGCTTGCAATGGAAACGGGAACACAGGCAAAGAACACAGACATAACACGTACACGTTCTGTGCACCACCAATGCCAAAACACCGAAGATTATAAATTCCCTTTTACAGAACACTTTCCAGTCATTTCGCAAAAAAATGTCTCGCGGTGGGGGAAAGGAGAAATCAAGGTCGGATAACAAATTTCAAGGTTTGCCAACAATTTCCAAACTTACCAATACTGTAATCGACTCTTCGACAAGTTGATAAAAAAAAATAAATTCCAGAGGGCATCGCCTTGGTCCTTGCTTGTTTCGATATTATATCATGTGGGCAGCGAAAAAAGCCACTGTTTGCTTGCGTGCGTCTCTTTGAACCGATTTACGTTCAGTCCTGGCTCTTCCACAGTTCTGAGCTCGGTTACGTTCCTTTGTATCTCCGATGAGTAATGGGCTGCTTAGGCCACACACACAAACAAAGTCTGTTTACGGTAACATAGGCAAACAAAATAGGGTCGGTAGGTCGGGATTTTTTTTCCCAAAAAACCCCATATTTTTAAGTTATTTTGCCAAAAAAACAAAGACTTTTTTTTCTTGTTTTTTCCCCCAGATGCCCCCAAAAAAGTCTAGGGTCGCGCGAAAAAATAGGGTCGGTCGGGATACCGTAAACAGACTATTTTGTTGTTGTTGCCTTATCTGATCTCTGTGGATCATATGGCTTTCATATGTCTACGTACGTCGGTTCGTCTGTTCAGCTTATTGTCATGTCTTTAGCATAAACTCCTTATTCGAGACAAACAGAAATAACCATCTTCAAAGTATTTTTGCTGTTTCTGTGAACTTTGTATACATGTCATGATTGTAACCTTTGTTAAAATAAACTTGTGATTAAAAGAAAGTATTTTTGTTTTTCTCTTCAAAACGTCTTTGTTCTTGTCTTCTGGGATTTTTCTTGTTTTTTTCCTGTGTTTTTTTTCCTCAAGGGCAACAGGTCTAAATGAAAATGCTGAAGTTATTAAAGCCTCTTTGTTTCTCTCTTCAGTATCGCTTTGTTTTTCACTATCCTTTCTTTGTTTCTTATTCTTTTTTTCACCTTTTTGTAAAACAAACGGGTCTAAATGAAAATGCTCGGGTGCAGGCGCGGGTTGTCAGAGCGCATTGGGAACAGGGTAGCCTGCAAGGACTTATCTCCAACCCCCATCTGATCGGCCGCCCCATCTCCCCTCCCTGCCAAATAACTCCTGCCAACTCCGCTCTCCCACAACTACATGAAATTGCGCTGCATATTATTTGTCCTGTTTGAAGTCCCGCTTCAGAGAAAGCTGTGCGTCTACTTCAATCACGGCGGAGCAGGAAACACAAAGATGCGAGGAAATGTTGTGTACATGCTTACTGCCTGCCCGTTTGTGGTGCTGCGTGCTAAACATTCTCTGGGTCTCGGTCTCTGGTTTTGGTTCTGTCTGTTTGTGAGTGTCTGTCTCTGTCTGTCGGTGCGTCTGCTTCACTCACTGCGGAGTACAGGGTCTGTCTGCCCCGTCCGTTTGTGATAGACATTCTTTTTGTGTCTCGGTCGATGATGATGATGATGATGATGATGTGTGTGTGTGTGTGTGTGTGTGTGTTTGTGTGTGTGTATGTGTTTGTGTGTCAGTGTGTGTGTGTAACTGTCTGTCTGTCTGTCTCAGTGTCTCTTTGTGTCTCTCTGTCTCTCTCCGTATCACTGCATTCACTGACACACACACGTACACACTGACACACACGAACACACACACACACACACACACACACACACGTACCAATCACACAATCACATTTCATCTCTAGTCCCCCGCAAGCCATGACACGAAGGGCAACTATCTGTCAGCGCGGTGTGGACAAAACGCTGACTCTTCGAGATGGAGACGACTGCAAGACGCCAATGTCAAAGATGGCGGCGAGCAAGGGAGATATATGAGCGAGGGAGATGATGAGCAATGGCAGAGAGTTGTCGATCTTTCGTGTGCGAGTCATAACTCTCTTGGCAATGTAAACTGAGTGACTGGAAAGAGTTACTTATTCGCAGTCGATGATGTTGGTATTAGTCATAGTCCAGCCCAAGGGGTCATTGTGTATAATATTCTTTATATCGTCATGTTCGCATCGTACAGTGCTGATGAGCAAATCTGGAGCCGGTGTAACACGAGAAAATTACTCCCACGAGATTTTTACTCCGGAGTAAACATTTCGTACGAAAAATTTACTCCCTTCACGAAAAAAGCACTCCCCCATAACACGAGAAAATTACTCCCCAAGACAGGTGAGTTCCGAGTAAACATTTCGTACAAAAATGTTACTCCCCTGACGAATAAATAACGAATAAATTACTTCACCCCAACGTGCAACACAAGCAATTTAACTTCCCATGCCAGGTGTACGAAATGTTTACTCCCTTGTCCCCTGTTAGTCTTGGTGGTGGAAGGGGTGGAAGGAGGGTAGCGCAAAATTCGTGTGCGCGAGATCACTTATTGGCATTATCCCTTCGCCCGCATCCCATTTTTGCGTACGAGATTTTTACTGGAAGTAAAAAAAATGGGGAGTAAACATTTCGTGGAGGGAGTAATTTTTTCGTGCCTTGGGGAGTTCTTTTCTCGTACGAAAAGTGTACTCGGAGTAAGAATTTCGTACGAAATATTTACTCCGGAGTATATGTTTCGTGGAGTAAAAAATTTCGTGTTACACCGGACTCAGAAAAAGGATGCATTGTCCTGAACTCTGAAAGACTCACAAAAACTGATTCTATCAAGATAAGTTTTGTGTGAATATTTGTTTGTCTGTTCACTTAAAAGACCGTTGGGTCGAAATATCTGTGAATGTATTGTTTTGTCAATAACAAACGTTCCAACAACCTACCTTTCTTGTTTTTTATTCTGAATTTTGGAACGTTGGCTGTCTCTTTGTTTTTGGATCTGAAAGACTAAGTTGGTTACACTGTCGATGCAGACTGCAACACCAAAAATGACTAGAATGACGACGACGATGATGATGTTGAAGGTTGCGGCTCAGGTGCTGTTGTTCATGACATTGTGAGAAGAATACTCTCGATCTCTCACCCTCCCTCCCTCACCTCCCTCTCTCTCTCTCTCTCTCTCACTCTTACTCTCTCTCTCTCTCTCACTCTTTGTCTCTCAGATAAGAGCCTCAGTAAATACACAATAAATAATACAAACCTTGTTATCCTCCAACCGTGCCCAACCCACCCACCTCGTTCCCTCCCTCCCCCCTCCCCAATGTTTTTTCTGCTGTTGCTTTGAACCAAACTCATTCTTTCTCATGCTCTAAAGTCCCTGAACACTATCGAATGATGAACGGCTGGTTCCGGAGCTCCGCCGATCCCACTTTTTCCTCACCCCGGGGCAAGATGGCGGCGCTTTACGAGGCGGGCTTGTTCCATGGGACACAAAGGTCGTCGAAGTGAAGAGGGGATAAAATTCCCGCCTTTCCTCCGGCTACAACTTATTCTTCTGAATAAATGTCAAACACAAGTCTCGTAGTGGGGCCAAGTATTCGCTTCTCAGGAAATTGCTGGTCTGAATGAGCGTGTTTACTGCAGCCAGGTAGCCTACAGGGAAGCAATGGCCTCCCAGTCAGGCTGTGCGCCATGGGCAATAATTATCATATTATGGGTCTGCGCCATGAACTTGATCTACGACTGACAGTCGCAATAGATCTGGCTTTGTAGTTTTTGTAAACATCAGCAATTATTATTGGTCTGTGTTATGAATTTGTTGCACGGCTGTCAGACTTTGTAGATTTGTCTCCGTCAGTAGAATTTTCGTTGTAGTTTCTTGTACAGCAGAGCATTGATTGGTCTGCGTTATGAATGTGGTATGTGACTGGGTCTTTGTAGAATTTTCTTTATACTGAGTTTCTGAAAACACGAGCTAATAGGGTCTTCATTGTGAATTGGCCCTTCGATTGGCAGTGTAGGTAGAATTTCCATTGTAGTTTGTAGCCGCTATACTCATGGTCAACATTGTGAATTGGCCCTTCAATTGGCAGTCTAGGTAGAATTTTCATTGTAGTTTGTAGCCGCTATACTCATGGTCAACATTGTGAACTAGCCCTACGATTGGCAGTCTAGGTAGAATCCTCTTTGTAGTTTGTAGCCGCTAAGGCTCATGGTCAGCATTGTGAACTAGCCCTACGATTGGCAGTCTAGGTAGAATCCTCTTTGTAGTTTGTAGCCGCTAAGGCTCATGGTCAGCATTGTGAACTAGCCCTACGATTGGCGGCAGTCTAGGTAGAATCGTCTTTGTAGTTTGTAGCCGCTAAGGCTCATGGTCAGCATTGTGAATTGGCCCTTCGATTGGCAGTCTAGGTAGAATTTTCATTGTAGTTTGTAGCCGCTATACTCATGGTCAACATTGTGAACTAGCCCTACGATTGGCAGTCTAGGTAGAATCCTCTTTGTAGTTTGTAGCCGCTAAGGCTCATGGTCAGCATTGTGAACTAGCCCTACGATTGGCGGCAGTCTAGGTAGAATTGTCCGTGTGGTCGGTTTCTGTTCACACTTAAAATTGTTATGGTCCGTAGTATGAACTGGTTCTAGAGCTGGCATTTTCAGTCAAACTGTATTTTTAGTTCCTATAAACACGAGCAATAATGATGGTCTGTGTTATGAATTTGGTCTACGAATGACAGTCTTAGTAGAATTGTGTTCCTCCGAAAACGGCGTATGGCTGCCTAAATGGCGGGGTAAAAAACGGTCATACACGTAAAATTCCACTCGTGCAAAAAAAACCATGAGTGTACGTGGGAGTTTCAGCCCACGAACGCAGAAGAAGACAGAAGAAGTAGAATTGTGTATGAGGTTTTTATGACGAGAGCAATAATTATTGTTAGTATTGTAAATCTGGTATTCGGCTTGGCAGAAGTGTCTTTTTATATTTAGTCAAGTTTTGACTAAATATTTTAACATCGAGGGGAATCGAAACGAGGGTCGTGGTGTATGTGCGTGTGTGTGTGTGTCTGTGTGTCTGTGTGTGTGTGTGTGTAGAGCGATTCAGACTAAACTACTGGACCGATCTTTATGAAATTTGACATGAGAGTTCCTGGGTATGAAATCCCCATACGTTTTTTTCATTTTTTTGATAAATGTCTTTGATGACGTCATATCCGGCTTTTCGTGAAAGTTGAGGCGGCACTGTCACGCCCTCATTTTTCAACCAAATTGGTTCAAATTTTGGTCAAGTATTCTTCGACGAAGCCCGGGGTTCGGTATTGCATTTCAGCTTGGTGGCTTAAAAATTAATTAATGACTTTGGTCATTAAAAATCGGAAAATTGTAAAAAAAAATAAAAATTTATAAAACGATCCAAATTTACGTTTATCTTATTCTCCATCATTTGCTGATTCCAAAAACATATAAATATGTTATATTCGGATTAAAAACAAGCTCTGAAAATTAAATATATACAAATTATTATCAAAATTAAATGGTCCAAATCAATTTAAAAACACTTTCATCTTATTCCTTGTCGGTTCCTGATTCCAAAAACATATAGATATGATATGTTTGGATTAAAAACACGCTCAGAAAGTTAAAACAAAGAGAGGTACAGAAAAGCGTGCTATCCTTCTTAGCGCAACTACTACCCCGCTCTTCTTGTCAATTTCACTGCCTTTCCCATGAGCGGTGGACTGACGATGCTACGAGTATACGGTCTTGCTGAAAAATGGCAGCTACTTGACTAAATATTGTATTTTCGCCTTACGCGACTTTTTTTTCTTGGGACTTTTGACTCCTTTATATATCGAACAGGGCAGGAACAAAAATCTATCATGATTTCAATAATACCATTGTTGAATATCGTGACCTCGGCTATTCTTTTTTATATTTAGTCAAGTTTTGACTAAATATTTTAACATCGAGGGGGAATCGAAACGAGGGTCGTGGTGTATGTGCGTGTGTGTGTGCGTGTGTGTGTCTGTGTGTGTGTGTGTGTGTGTGTGTGTGTGTGTGTGTGTGTGTAGAGCGATTCAGACTAAACTACTGGACCGATCTTTATGAAATTTGACATGAGAGTTCCTGGGTATGAAATCCCCGAACGTTTTTTTCATTTTTTTGATAAATGTCTTTGATGACGTCATATCCGGCTTTTCGTGAAAGTTGAGGCGGCACTGTCACGCCCTCATTTTTCAACCAAATTGGTTCAAATTTTGGTCAAGTAATCTTCGACGAAGCCCGGGGTTCGGTATTGCATTTCAGCTTGGTGGCTTAAAAATTAATTAATGACTTTGGTCATTAAAAATCGGAAAATTGTAAAAAAAAATAAAAATTTATAAAACGATCCAAATGTACGTTTATCTTATTCTCCATCATTTGCTGATTCCCAAAACATATAAATATGTTATATTCGGATTAAAAACAAGCTCTGAAAATTAAATATATACAAATTATTATCAAAATTAAATTCTCCAAATCAATTTAAAAACACTTTCATCTTATTCCTTGTCGGTTCCTGATTCCAAAAACATATAGATATGATATGTTTGGATTAAAAACACGCTCAGAAAGTTAAAACAAAGAGAGGTACAGAAAAGCGTGCTATCCTTCTTAGCGCAACTACTACCCCGCTCTTCTTGTCAATTTCACTGCCTTTGCCATGAGCGGTGGCCTGACGATGCTACGAGTAAAATGGCATTGCGTTCAGTTTCATTCTGTGAGTTCGACAGCTACTTGACTAAATATTGTATTTTCGCCTTACGCGACTTGTTTAGTTTCCCTGCACTGAACAATATAATTATGGTCTGCGATTTGACTTTGGTCCAGGACTGACAGTAGAAATCTCTTTGTGGTTTTTGTAAACACGAGCAGTGATTATGGCCTGCGATGTGATCGTTGTACGACTGACAGTCTTTGTAGAATTGTGTTTGTGGTTTAATATGTGCACACGTGTCAGTGGGCTTGTTTCTTGATTTGTCTTTTATAGTCGAGTATGTTTCTTCGTATGTCGTTCTCAATTTTTTGTTTGTATATTGTCTCTTAACGATTCGCTTGGGCGCCATCCCGGAAAAGATCACAAGCATTGTTGCAGCAAATGAGTCAAAATACAGACTTACATAACTCTCTGAAATAGTTACTTGTAAATACTTTTGGGTTCTTTAGGTTTGTTCTTCTCTTCTTCTTCTTCGTTCATGGGCTGAGACTCTCACGATCACTCATATTTTTTTACACGAGTGGATTTTTACGTGTATGACCGTTTTTACCCCGCATTCAGGCAGCATACGCCGATTTCGGGGGACTATAGGTTTGAATGGTAAATGTTTTCATAATTCTCAGCTATATGGTTTCTATTTAAAGACGTTATCACATGATGGCGCAGAACAAGTGTATTTGTTTCTGAACCTCTCAACAATCGTGTTTATCCAACCAAAGAAAAGGTCTATGCCAGATAACATCAAGACGGTCAATGACATGCATTAAAAGCCGAGCTGCAGCATTTTCCGTCTTTGATTTGTACTACTACCACTATTGCTACTGCTACTGCTACTGCTACTACTACTACTACTAAGACTAAAGAGGATACTTACATGGCGCAAATCTCAAGCAAAATTGTTCTAAGAGCCTCATAAACACATAAACAAGGACATAACCTAAATTCTCAACACGCATACATAATAAGCAAAGCACGCCGGTCGTGTCTTTCTGCTTTCTACCTACCACTCTGTGAGTAAGTACATGCTGAAGTAGGACAATGCCAGTAATGAAGAGGAGGCAGAAAACAATGTAACATTCGCAACAGAGATGTTTATCTGCTGGCTTCTGTGAGCAAACGAAGGGAGCCTTTTTGAAATGTGTCAGACGCTCTTCTCGGGTGGTCTGAGGCCATTATCGAGTGACGTCACTGTGCGCTGTAGTCCTCGTGGTCTCTGGCCTGGCAGATTCAGTACGAGTAAAGCACTGCGAGGAATGTGACGTGTATATATATGTAATGTTTATCAACTATTTTCAAGTGTGATCAATTTGGTTTTCTCTCATGGGAGGCTCAGTTGAGTTCGCGAGCAAATGCTAGTTTCTCTGAAGAAGAACACACATACACAAAACAGCTCAAAAACACACACACCCAAAAAAGCCTTGACATTTTCATTTTGTCTTTGAAATTCGTATCCTCCATCTGCGAGCCAACCTCATCCAACAAATTTGCTTTAAAAAAATGTTTGCTAGTTTTCTTTCTCTACTAATGGGCCCAAGTACATCCACATAGAAATCAAAATGACGAATCGCTTGCCTTAACTTTGCATGTGAATTCTTCCGAAGGGAGTCGTCTGCTGTTTATCTTTATCAGCTAAAGCCGTAATAAAGGGAGGGGCGGTGCAGGAGCGGGTGGGAGTTGCGACTGCCTCAAGAGATTCGTCGTAGCCACACGAGTAAACAGTAAATTAACAACTGGAACCCATTGAAACGAAATTATAACAAACAAGTTCGCACTAATCAGATAAAGTATCAGGCTGAACAATGATTTCAAGTAAACTGGTTACATTTTATTTCTGGAATGGGAATATGGAGTGTGTACGTGTGTGCGTGTGTGGATGTGGATGGGGTGAAGGGTGAGGGGGGTCTGAAAGCAATTTGCCACAACCATTAGAAATAGGAATGAGTTATAAAGACTGAGAGGAAACGATAGAAAGGAAATATCACGAATAGCTGGTATGAATGAAGAAATCCACACGAAAATTATAGTATTTGTTACGCATATTTTATTGACATTAGTGGAAAGATGAATTTCTTTGACATTTTTGACGAAGTCATTATTATATATATATATTATACGTGCAACAACTACCACATGGATTTACACTTGAAACTGGCACAAAGAACAAATTTGCGCTCAGTTGAGAAAAAACATCCGCCAACCCTTTATGAACTTGGGCCAAGTAAACAAGATATCAAAATCGTCCCATTACCGATTATATTTCTGACAAAAAAATATTGCCAGCATCATAACATGTTAGCCCGCAGGAAACGGACCCCAGCTTACATTTCCACCACTCGGCCGGAACAGATCCCAGCATCCGGGCTCTGAAAGCCAAGGGAGACAATTAAAGATGGCGGCTTGGTATCTGGTTGTGTCAAAGTGCGGGCCTGACAGTCTGGGTGGCTCCATCTGACGGGCTAACGGTCCTGGGATTGCCAGTCTCATGCTGTGCAGGCCACTCACTCATTGCACCATCATCCTCGGCGGCAACGATAACCGCGTTATACGAAGTGGGGGGAAGAAGGCATAGTGCGGATCCAAAGTCAGTGTGCAGAGACTTTGTGTTCCTTTTTAAACAGAATCACTTTGTTGTTCAATATAATGATGTTCTGTTAATTTGTCCGTGTTTGTGTGACATTTGTCGGTCTGTCTGTTTATTACACCCCCGGTATAGGGGTGTGTATAGGATTCGGTCGATGTGTTTGTTTGTTTGTGTGTTTGTGTTCGCATATAGATCTCAAGAATGAACGGACCGATCGTCACCAAACTTGGTGAACAGGTTCTATACATTCCTGAGACGGTCCGTACAAAAATTGGGACCAGTCAAACACACGGTTAGGGAGTTATTGGTGGATTAAGATTCTACAAGGACTTATAGAGGGACATATTAATGGTCAAAGGGAAATAACCTTCTCAGTTGGTGGCAGTGAGAATGGTAAGGACGGGGGTGTTTTTCCTACCTCGGAGGAATTTCTTGTTTTCTGTGCTTCTGTCTTTTGTGTTTGTCTGTCTGTTCGACCGTGTGTCTCTATGTCTAACAAAGCAGCCTGTCCACAATGATACAACAAAGGCCGCGTTTTTTAAACTCTCTCCGTCATAAGAACTTGTATTGTAAAGTTTGTGTCGTAAGTGAACAAATCTAGGTTCACCTCGTCCTGCGTAAATTACGATATATAGAAATGACTCCATTTTGCATTTCGTGCCTCTCATGGGTAATCCCGAAGCTTTGTTATCTACGATACGGGGGTCGAGCGAGTCCTGCCGTCACAGAGTATACTATATAGTAAGGTAAACTACAGCGTGCAGACTTACGTTGTTCCAGCACTCAGCGTGAACTCTAAATTTGTTTATTTTATTTTGTTTTATTTTTTTCTATTTTTTTTCCTTCTATTTGCAGCATCAACACACTTCTTCTTCTTCTTCTTCTACGTTCGTGGGCTGAAACTCCCACGTACACTCGTGGGTTTTTTGCACGAGTGGAATTTTACGTGTATGACCGTTTTTTACCCCGCCATTTAGGCAGCCATACGCCGTTTTCGGAGGAAGCATGCTGGGTATTTTCGTGTTTCAACCCACCGAACTCTGACATGGATTACAGGATTTTTTCGTGCGCACTTGGTCTTGTGCTTGCGTGTACACACGGGGGGGGGGGGGGGGGGGGGTGTTCGGACACCGAGGAGAGTCTGCACACAAAGTTGACTCTGAGAAATAAATCTCTCGCCGAACGTGGGGACGAACTCACGCTGACAGCGGCCAACTGGATACAAATCCAGCGCGCTACCGACTGAGCTACATCCCCGCCCGCATCAACACACAAAAACAGAGAGTTTGTAGGATTTTTTTGTTAACATGGTACAAGAGTCCTGACAGGGAATACGCGTTCTACGACAGTGATGCATGTAGTAACAATAACAGAGACAGTAGGCGGAACCAGTCACCTTTTGAGAATGAAAGTTGTTTGCTCGTTTCAGTGCTTCTTATTTTCCCAGCCACCAGGAGACTGGTTCTGTGTTAACTCTCACTGTTGTTGTCTGTATTTCTTGTGTCTTGTAGTACCCGCTGTGCCTTAACTGTTATGATTCTTAGTGGTTCCAAAACATTTCGATAATCTGTATTGGATGATTGACAAATGATCGCCTCTCCACATGCAAAAACAACAACGAGTATCTGCACAAAAAAGCCTCATCCTACAAGGACTCCGTCACTTTTACAATTACATTTCAGCTTCCCCGTTATTCAATCTACTCCCCACTGGGCGACGATCATGATGATTGCGATAATGTCGTTAATCACATACGATACCTGCTCCGCCTACCGGTCTTTTAGAGTTACCGCGCCATGGCTCTGTTTTGCATGTGAAGAGGCGATCTCGGTTGTTATAAGGCTCCTGGCTGTGACAAGCGATTGTGTTGAGATATTTCGCAGGCATTTTATGGACAGTAATTTCAGTGTCGAGGTATTCGTCTCCTGTTGGGTTGCCGTTGACGGGGGTGGTAAAGGGAATCAGCAACAATTTTATTTTCATTTCTCTTTAAATTTAGATGTGAGAATGAAAATCTGTTGTCACATCTGGTATTCGTCTTAAGCAATTTCTTCCATTCGACGTTTTGAAGAAAACGCATCTTTGGAAGCAATTTAAACTTACAATTACATGGAGCGGGTCGGATTCTTCGAATCAATTACTGAATTAGATGTTCCCAGATTCTCTGAACTCGGTCATGTCAACTCGCATCAAATACTCCCCCCCCCCCCCCCCCCCCTCCTCCCAGACTCATCAGTTCTGGTCGAGTGATGTAACTACTGGAGCGGTTTGAAACTCTTTACTGATGAGAAAGGGTCCTTTTTATATTTAGTCAAGTTTTGACTAGATATTTTAACATTGAGGGGGAATCGAAACGAGGGTCGTGGTGTATGTGCGTATGTGTGTGCGTGCGTGCGTGCGTGTGTGTGTGTGTGTGTGTGTGTAGAGCGATTCAGACTAAACTACTGGACCGATCTTTATGAAATTTGACATGAGAGTTCCTGGGTATGAAATCCCCGAACGTTTTTTTCATTTTTTTGATAAATGTCTTTGATGACGTCATATCCGGCTTTTCGTGAAAGTTGAGGCGGCACTGTCACGCCCTCATTTTTCAACCAAATTGGTTGAAATTTTGGTCAAGTACTCTTCAACGAAGCCCGGGGTTCGGTATTGCATTTCAGCTTGGTGGCTTAAAAATTAATTAATGACTTTGGTCATTAAAAATCTGAAAATTGTAAAAAAAAATAAAAATTTATAAAACGATCCAAATTTACGTTTATCTTATTCTCCATCATTTGCTGATTCCAAAAACATATAAATATGTTATATTCGGATTAAAAACAAGCTCTGAAAATTAAATATATAAAAATTATTATCAAATTTTTTTTTTCGAAATCAATTTAAAAACACTTTCATCTTATTCCTTGTCGGTTCCTGATTCCAAAAATATATAGATATGATATGTTTGGATTAAAAACACGCTCAGAAAGTTAAAACAAAGAGAGGTACAGAAAAGCGTGCTATCCTTCTCAGCGCAACGAATACCCCGCTCTTCTTGTCAATTCCACGTGTTCTGTGAGTTCGACAGCTACTTGACTAAATATTGTATTTTCGCCTTACGCGACTTGTTAGTTTTATCCAGATCTCAAATTAATTTCGTAAAGTCTAACTCGGTACAGCACCAGATTTGTTTCCCCTTTTCTCCTTTACGTCTTCAAAGCAAAAGGGAGACAGCAAAGACAAGTTGTTTATCCGAGTAGTCTCCCCTGTAATGGCGCCGCCACGCTGCCTTGCATCATGGGAAATGGCCACTTGCACCGCGACTTCCGCCTGCAAGGAACTGCGCTCTTTTCAACCACCCCACCGGCCAGTATCAAACGTTGGGGAGCCTGGGCTTGAGATTGTCATTTCCTGGCAATAATCACTCAGTCTGACACAGGAGACGGTCACCATGGCAACGGCACGAGCTAAGTATCCAGAGATGTGTATCTGGCGGCTGGCGCCAAGCGTGTTCCGATGGCGAGATGGGAAGACGGGGGCTGACACAACAAGGAGGGGCCTGTCCCGCCGCCAGGTCTCAACAGCTGCCTTCGGGCTTTAAAACAGGCGGATCGGTTCTGCCCCGGCAAATCATTTACTCCGCTGAAATACGACCGACTTTCCATTATGCGGGGCTTGGAAAAAGCAAACACTGATTGCGTGTAGGGTACGTGTTGTGTGCATGGACTGGCTTTTTCTTTGTGTACCTGACTATTTTGTCTGCTGAGCACCTGAGTGATAACTGTTTGATTCTCACGAATACGAGACGATATTCACATAAAAACACACTTTTCTGTCGAAAAAAAAGTACACAATAAAAGAAAGAAGTTAACACAGATTGCGTGTTGTTTTAAGGGACTCGGTTTCTCTCTGTCTCTCTCCCTGTTTTGTCTGCTGCTGCGTCTATCAAACACATGAAGTATGACTATTTGATTCTCACGATTAAAGGTGAAATGATGTCCACATAAAAAACACTTTTCTATTGAATAACACGTAAACGCTGATAGGTAAGAAGTTCACACCGAGTGCGTATTGCTGGGGGATTCAGTGAATTGGACGGTAGTTCTTAGTTTTTTTGCAATTTAAAAAAAAAATTTTGCTGTTGCATCTATCACACAACTAGGTGACAACTACTTTATTTTCAAGTGAACGAAATATGTCCGGTTAAAGAGAAAAGCATTGCTATTTAATTGAATCCGTGCAAACCAGCTACACATTTGACTGCACGACTAATACATTTATCAGAACTGGTGCAGCATAAGAACGTATCATTTGGGTCTGCACAAGGTTAAGGACTACTTCTCTCCTGGTAGAAGGAGTACTTGGGTCTGCAGTAAAAGTTTATACGATGTTAAATGCTTCCAAGGGATTGTCGTTTCTTTGCTGGCCACTTTTACGTTTGTAAGATTCAGCGGCATACGACACCGAGACAGTCTCGCAAACCCTGCTGTTTGTATAATTACGACGCCAATCCACACAAAAAGTAATTTGTAGTTGGCAAAGGCTTGTTTCGCCATGTTCTATCGTGACAGTCGTGGAGTTTTGTTTAGTTTGAAGGTGATCCCAGCACAAAGGGATGACATGACACTGACAGATCTCAACGGATTGTCTGACAGTCTGCTGGTGCCACCGGAACAAAAGGTGTCTGTCGTCAGTCTATTGTGAGGGTAGCCAAAACTCACCAATGACAAACCGCACACTTGTCAGCCATTTCAAATAAGGATTAGCAGTCGGGCTAAATTTCTCTACGACCGTTCTGCTGTCTCTTGTTGGATACAAGAGGAATATCATCATTACAATGTTGATTAATGTGTTACCTAGGCGTGACACGTAAAATAGCCTATGCGTGACGCGTAACGGCAAGACAGTCGGATACCCGAAGATTCCTCTGTGGCTAATTATGTATCCTTGAATTACATTGTGTTGAACCCACTGTCGTCATTTTCATCTGTAGAAAAATATAGGTTATTTATTGTATCCTAATTAGCATACACATGGGTAAAATATATGTTCAACAGGCGCGATGATTTTGTTAATTGCTCTCAAGATTGGATGTCGAGGTATCTCCCTGGCATTCCGAGTAAAGATTTGCTACTTTGAATGCTGGCAAGCTGTATAGAAACAAAGTCGATCTGCTCGACAAAGTCAATTTGTTGTTGTTGTTGTTGTTGTTGTTGTTGTTGTTGTTGTGTGTGTGTACACAAATAACGACATAAGATTTGATATGCTTGGTTGACAGTTCAGTGTTTGAACGTCTTTCCGTACAATCATAAGCCATTCAACTATTTCAGTGCAAAGGGACAAGCTAAACGTTGACAGACCAGTCCTTCTGTTGTGGCCTGAGGTCGATGAACGCTGAAACGTTGACATGGAATGATAATGAAATAAACTACTCCCTCACACACACAAAGCATCGAGCGGTTGTCATTTTCCGCTAATAAAACGCATGAGGCAGGCCAGTAAACAGTGACTTGGGGCGGAACAAATCAGCAAAAACCTTCCCCGATCACCGGAACAGGCCACCTCTTCGCAATACAAAAAGAAACAAGACAAAAAAACGTGTAACATCCGCTAATACCCTGCATTTGTTTCCGCCCTTCCAGCCTAACAGGCCTGGACAGGGAAGCGTAATAAAAATGAATCCGAGTGGAAGATACAGACGTGTCTGGCACCAAGGGGAAACCACCACACTCTCCGGCCAGCGGAGACCAGAAAGGCAGAAAGCCTCCCGGCGCGCAATGCATAACGGGGCCGTGACAGCGTCGCCATATTGTCTGCGAGGGTCTGACTCGGGCAGACGAGGTCTGAGATTAGCGGCGGGCAGGCCATTGTGTGGGGCGGGAGAGGGGTGGGGGTCAGGAGACGGATTGGTCAGTGGCTAATCGCCTTAATCGTCTGCAGCTCTGACAGCCGGACAATGAACTGGGTCGGGCTTCAGGCGGACACGCTGGAGACACGGGGCTGGCCTGCCTGATCTGATATCCTCGGTCTCGCGGTACTCAGTCTGCGGTGCTGGTTATATGTCCGTCCTGCCGGGTCAGATACGGCTGTATATCATCAGTCTCTGGGTACTGGTTCATGGCTTTACTGGCAGGCTCAGAATTAGATTTTTTGTTTAGTAATGGTTTAGTGCTGGTTGTGTGGGGCTATAGAATTACTAAACTGGATAGCTAGAAAGAGGATAGTAACCTTCGAAGCCGTCCTTTTCTATTTTGATTTAGCTTCTGCTTTCTTTGTTTGCTTCTTTTGTGTGTGTGCTCACGTTGTTTTTTGTGTGTGGTTGTTTTTTTTATTTTTTTTGAATTTTTTTTTATTGTGGTTAAATATTAATTGAGAACCACTGAGTTGGGCAAACTTTGCAACAAAAAGCTTCGACCCGCTATTACAAAAGGAAAAAGGCCGGGTGGTTTGAATGATCAAGTTGAAGTGATTGAAAAACGCCGAAGCACAATGTCAATGAGGCAGTCTGGCAGAGCAGTCTTCACGTAGTTGCTGTCCACGGGCTTTGTTGTTGGCGGGTAAAAGGGGGTGGGGGTGGGGAAGGGAACAACAACAGTATTCGATACTATGCATATCGCATTAGGATCCGCTCTTCGATATTATACATACCACCATTTCATACACTAAGCCTTACGGATGAATCAAGAAATTCAAGGGACAAAAGAGTAAGTCATCCAAAAGTACAGTTCTGTAAAAAAAAATAAAAAATAAAAAAAATAAAAAAAACACACACTTATAATCTGATTACAGGTTCCAACTAATCCTTCGTGAGACTTTCACATCTGCTCAACGACATTTTGCATGGTGTAATGAACAAGGCAGGTGAGAGAAGGGGCTGACTTTCTCGTTACCGGCTTCGGGTTTCATCTGGTTTTGTTGGTCTGCACAAACTAAGCTTTATCTATCCCAGCAGTGTTTTTTTTACGCGCTCACTCCGAGGAGCATGGGCTAACGTCAGTCGGTCTGTCCGATGGTTAACAAATTAGTTCTTCAAAAACATGTGTATATCACATGCAATGTGCTTCACAGCCAATAAGTGTCTCACCTGACATATTTTTTTAGCGTGCGTAACGAGTTGGGCGATCACAGACATAAAATACATCACATTTACTAAGAATTAAGGATTGCACTTAAAACTAACAACACTAAACCGCATCAGTCACATTTACTAAGAATTTAGAGTTGCACTGAAACACATCTAAAAATCCTAAGCAGTCTCTATACTGATTTGGTTTTATAGATATGCACTCTGATGTGCGTGCGTGCGTGCGTGAGTGCGTGCGTGCGTGCGTGCGTGTGTGTGCGTACGTGCGTGTGTATGTGTGTGTGTGTGTGTGTGTGTATGTGTGTGTGTGTGTGTATGTGTGTGTTCAATTTCTTCTGACAGTCACGGATTAAATTAGGTCACTCGCTTTTTTCCAAAACGTCAAAACCATAATTATTCGCGGATCTTACACAGTTTATATTGTCTTTTGTATCTGAAACAGGACATCAGTTGATAATTGCTGTCTTTTCTGAGCGCGAACCGTGTTCTTTAATGTGAATCAGCGAATGATAAAGCCTGTGTGTAACTTTCAATGTGTATTGTATTCTGTTTTTCTTTCTGTTCATCTTCTGCTATCTCATAATGCATGTCTCAAGCTCATTATGTATTGCTTTGTATTCTTGTAATACCTGCTCATGAAAGTAGACACCCATGACAGCCAATGGCAAACCACGTTCTGTCATGTGAATTATAATTAGCGTGCTCAATGCCTGCGTGTGAGTTTATTTCCTCCTTTCCTCCTTTCTGTTCTGTTTCTTGAAAAATGCGACTTAAGAATTGTATTGCCTTTTGAACCATGCAACTTGAACAAGTTCTCTTCGGTTACGTCAATGTACGTGATTAACGACTATGTGTAATAAGTTTTGTTTCTTTGTTTCTCTCCTTCATTCGTTTATTTTCAGTTTCTCCTCCTTTCTTTCGTTCTTTCTTTCTTATATTTATTCTTCTTTCTTCCTATCTTTTTACATTTAGTCAAGTTTTGACTAAATGTTTTAACATAGAGGGGGAATCGAGACGAGGGTCATGGTGTATGTGTGTGTGTGTGTGTGTGTGTGTGTGTGTGTGTGTGTGTGTGTGTGTGTGTGTGTGTCTGTCTGTCTGGATTAAAAACAAGCTCTGAAAATTAAAAGTATAAACATTATGATCAAAATTAAATTTCCGAAATCGATTTAAAAACAATTTCATCTTTTTCCTTGTCGGTTCCTGATTCCAAAAACATATAGATATGATATGTTTGGATTAAAAACACGCTCACAAAGTTAAAACGAAGAGAGGTACAGAAAAGCGTGCTATGCAGCACAGCGAAACCACTACCGCGCTGAAGAGGCTCGTCAGTTTCACTCCGTTTTGCACAAGTGCGTTCAGTTTTATTCTGTGAGTTCCACAGCTTGACTAAATGTAGTAATTTCGCATTACGTGACTTGTTTCTTCCTTTCTTTCTTTCTTGTTTTCTTTCTTTCTTTCTCCCTTCTTTTTTTCATTTTTCATAATTATGTTGCTATACTCACTCATGCCGTCAAGATCGTATATCTGGCGTTATGTATGTTACGCGTTTAATTGGGTGGTTTTCAACATGGCGGCAGGGTGTCGCAGGCGGGCGTTTATTATCTGGAATCAGCGGAGACCTTACTTCACCCTCAGCATGCAGAGCTGGCTTTTTTCGTCAGCGTGTCACAATACTGGCGTCACTCTTAATCTCACGCTTTTCATTTCCATACAGCAGGTGCACTCATCTGTGATTTTGATACGGTGGTTGGTGAGCGATTTAATCATTTATCAGTGAGCTTGAGCTTGTTGTTGATCCTTAACATGTATTATGTTGAATTATCTATGAATTCCCGTATCGTCCGCCAAACCAAATATGATATTGCACAGTTTAAGATCACGTTTATAAGCTTTGCTTGTTGTGCTCCATTTACTAATTGATTGTATGCGGTTTTGTTGTATGTAATTTTGCTGAATAAAACTGTTTAAACCAATTGTTGAATAAACACTGTTTAAACCATAAAAAGGAAATACTGCTTTGTATTGGGTTGGGAATGGATGTGATGATACTCTAGTTTGCTAGTTGACTGTCCGTGTGTTGATGCTGCACTATCTACCATATTTGGTTAAAATGCGAGTTTTACCTTATACGGCTGTTTCCTTTTCATTTACCCGATGTTCCATGCAAAAGAACCGATTTTCATTTTTGCGTCATAATTTGTTATTTTGCAGACAGACATACTGTTCTTGTTTTCTCGTCCTTTTTTTTTTAGAAATGGCACTGCGGATTCGACAGACATACACAGAGAGAGAGAGAGAGAGAGAGAGAGAGAGAGAGAGAGAGAGAGACTCGGAGAGAGAGACAGAGAGAGAGAGAGACAGAGAGAGAGAGACAGAGAGAGAGAGAGACAGAGAGAGAGACAGAGAGAGAGAGAGACACACACACACACACACATCCACCCACACACTCGCACACTTGTTTCTTCACACTGATGCATTGAAAATGTGCGCCCACCTCTGCAACCACCTGTGGCACCTGTGTTGCACCACACTTTGAAGTAATCCCACACTTTGAAGTAAATTACTTCAAAGTGTGGGGATGTGCCCCACACTTTGAAGTAAACCCATTTTTTACTTCAAAGTGTGGGGGGATCTTCCCACACTTTGAAGTAAACTCAGTTTTTACTTCAAAGTGTGGGGGGATCTTCCCACACTTTGAAGTAACTTACTTCAAAGCGTGGGACTTTTGCATCGCCTGTTTGAGCCTGATGATTTTGTCAAAAAAAAATGGCAAAGTCTTTTGGATGAGTGAACAGAAAAAGTGAGCGAGCCAAGAAACACAGTGATGTTTATTATCAACCCAAAGCAATGACCTATTGTTGAGTGTGACGAAAACACGTGGTGACGATTTTAGAACATGTGGGGTCACGCGGAGACTATCTGAGAACACTCGGGCTCATTCGGCACGATTTTACAAGCATGGGCTCCCTGGAACATGTCCCCACTACGACAACTCCCCCACCAAATGTCCCCACTGTCGCAATTTCCCGCCAAATGTCTGCATCTGCGATAATTCTTCTCCAAATATACCAACTGCGATAATTCCCCGCCGAATATCCCAACTGCGACAATTCCCCGCGAAATGTTGCCACTCGCCCTGGAAAATGTCCCCACCACGACAGTTCCCCGCCAAATGCCCCCACTACGACAACTACCCGCCAAATGTCCCTCACTGCGACAATTCCCCACCAAGTGTCTCCCACTGCGACATTTCCCCGCCAAAATGTCCCCACTACGACAATTTCACACCAAGTGTCTCCCACTGCGACATTTCCCCGCCAAATGTTCCCACTACGACAATTCCCCGCCAAATGGCCTCCACTGCGACAATTCCCCGCCCAACGTCCCCACTACGACAATTCGTCTTCAAATGTTCCCAGTACAATTCCCCGCCAAATGTCCCCACTACGACAATTCCCCGCAAAATATCCCCACTGCAACAACTCCCCACCAAGTGTCCTCCGCTGCGACAATTACCCGCCAAATGTCCCCACTACGACAGTTCGTCGCCAAACGGCCCCACTACGACAATTAGTCGCCAAATGGCCCCACTACGACAATTCCCCGCCAAATGTCTCCCCCTTCGACAATTACTCGCCAAAAATCCCCACTGCGACAATTCCCCACGAAGTGTCCCCCACTGCGACAATTCCCCGCCAAATGTCCCCACTGCGACAATCCTCCCTGGAAATGTCCCAACTGCGACAATCCTCCCTGGAAATGTCCCAACTGCGACAATCCTACCCCCCACCTTCTTATCAAAAGAAAAGAAAACAAAAGAAAGAGGAAATAACATGCATGTGTAGGCCAGGTGTGTTGCACCACACTTTGAAGTAATCCCACACTTTAAAGTAAATTACTTCACAGTGTGGGAAGATCCCCCCACACTTTGAAGTAAAAACTGAGTTTACTTCAAAGTGTGGGAAGATCCCCCCACACTTTGAAGTAAAAAATGGGTTTACTTCAAAGTGAGGGGCACATCCCCACACTTTGAAGTAATTTACTTCAAAGTGTGGGATTACTTCAAAGTGTGGTGCAACACACCTGACCTACACATGCATGTTATTTCCTCTTTCTTTTGTTTTCTTTTCTTTTGATAAGAAGGTGGCCAAAAGCCGATCACCTGAGGTATGCCCAACATATCGATAGAATGAAGGATAATATTTGTGCCTGCGACAACCCTGACGCTGTCGCCAGTGACCCGTGACTCCTGACCGGGAATGCAGGGACAGTGCCGCATTGCACTTGCCGCTGACTTCAGAACGCACGTGGAAGACGAGTTATGTACAAACGCTGTGATTTGATGGGCATACAGACACTAAAGACTGTAACCAAATCGCATTCGATTCGCGCGTGATAACAACGGCGGAAATACAAACTGTAAACAGACCAAGTGTTGGACTGAAGAAATAACATCGTTATCCATGATATTATCCAATGAACATATCGCGATCGTTTCGTCAGTTAGTCTTTATTCATTTATTCGCGTCTGCGAGTTTGATGAACTTGATTGAGCCGGACCAAACGACGATGGACACGTAGAGCTACAGAACGATGAAGTCACCAGATAAGAGAACTCCATCAGAGAGAGCTGTTTTCAGGGGCCCTGTTCCGTGTGTTTAGGGCATTCTGAGCAACGGACCACCAGTCTATCAAGTCAGCTAGGCCTACCGTGCACCCCTCTCAGGATCCAGCTTCAGTAGGCTAGAGATATCATTGGGGTATACTGAACACGTTTTATCAAGTTCGCGACGAAAAACCTCATTCCCACTACTACTGCTTATGCCCCTTTGTTTAAGGGTACCCCCTCGAACGCTAAATTTATCTGTGAAATCACAACAATGCAAAAATGAGGGGGGTGCACGGTAGGCCCAGCTGGCTTGGAGCCTACACAGGGGAGCATGGAAACCTAACCGTTATCTGATGGTCCGTATCACCGTGTCCCGCTAAATCTGCCTTTTGATACCGTGTAAAATTGGATTGTGTGGGTCTAATAGAGACAAGTCACGCGAGCTATCTACAGACTGAACAAAGTTTGCTTGCAAGTCAAGATTGCCTACCCTGTTTCTGAACCAAGGACCACCGTGGAGCATTGGAACCAAGGACCACAGTGGAGCATTGGAACCAAGGACCACAGTGGAGCATTGGAACCAAGGACCACAGTGGAGCATTAGAACCAAGGACCACAGTGGAGCATTGGAACCAAGGACCACAGTGGAGCATTGGAACCAAGGACCACAGTGGAGCATTGGAACCAAGGACCACAGTGGAGCATTGGAAACAAGGACCACAGTGGAGCATTGGAACCAAGGACCACAGTGGAGCATTAGAACCAAGGACCACAGTGGAGCATTGGAACCAAGGACCACAGTGGAGCATAGGAACCAAGGACCACAGTGGAGCATTAGAACCAAGGACCACAGTGGAGCATTGGAACCAAGGACCACAGTGGAGCATTGGAACCAAGGACCACAGTGGAGCATTGGAACCAAGGACCACAGTGGAGCATTGGAACCAAGGACCACAGTGGAGCATTGGAACCAAGGACCACAGTGGAGCATAGGAACCATGCAAGGACCACAGTGGAGCTTTAGAACCAAGGACCACAGTGGAGCATTAGAACCAAGGACCACAGTGGAGCATTAGAACCAAGGACCACAGTGGAGCATTAGAACCAAGGACCACAGTGGAGCATTGGAACCAAGGACCACAGTGGAGCATTAGAACCAAGGACCACAGTGGAGCTTTAGAACCAAGGACCACAGTGGGGCATTAGAACCAAGGACCACAGTGGAGCATTAGAACCAAGGACCACAGTGGAGCATTAGAACCAAGGACCACAGTGGAGCATTAGAACCAAGGACCACAGTGGAGCATTAGAACCAAGGACCACAGTGGAGCATTAGAACCAAGGACCACAGTGGAGCATTAGAACCAAGGACCACAGTGGAGCATTAGAACCAAGGACCACAGTGGAGCATTAGAACCAAGGACCACAGTGGAGCATTAGAACCAAGGACCACAGTGGAGCATTAGAACCAAGGACCACAGTGGAGCTTTAGAACCAAGGACCACAGTGGGGCATTGGAACCAAGGACCACAGTGGAGCATAGGAACCAAGGACCACAGTGGAGCATTAGAACCAAGGACCACAGTGGAGCATTAGAACCAAGGACCACAGTGGAGCATTGGAACCAAGGACCACAGTGGAGCATTGGAACCAAGGACCACAGTGGAGCATTGGAACCAAGGACCACAGTGGAGCATTGGAAACAAGGACCACAGTGGAGCATTGGAACCAAGGACCACCGTGGAGCATTGGAACCTAACCGTTCACGTTAAACTCTTCCACTTGAGAACACACTTGTGTAACAAGTTTTGAACACTTTGTGACATAGTGCATAGTTCTACTAGCAAAAGAGCATCAAAATGATAAACACATCGTGGTCACAAGTGTTCATGTGAACCCAAGTGACCACTATGTGTGCTACTTTTGCTGGTAGAACTATCTACTATGTCAAAAAGGGTTCAAAATTTGTTACAGAAATGTAGAGTGTTTCATTTTCATTACTTTATTGTCCCATCGCTGGGAAATTCGGGTCGCTTCCTCCCCGGGGCAGTGGAAAGCTAGCAGCGGAGTCGCGCTACCTAGGTGTCTGCGTGTTTAGGTGTATTCAGCCACCTGCACTTATGGCAGAATGACCAAGGTCTTTTACGTGCCATTGTGGTGACACGGGGGTGGGACATGGCTCCCGTCTCTGGGTCTGCACATAAAGTTGACCCGTGTCCGTCCCGTGTTGTGTCATGGACCGTATCACCGCGTGTACCGTTAAATCTGTCTTTTGAGACCGTGCAAGATTGGTTGGCGACAAGTCACGTGAGCTATCTGCAGAACTTTGCATACCGTTTCTAAAGTAGATACGGGCCACAGTGAAGCATTGAAACGGAACCGTTATCTACTGAACTGCATCGCCCTGTGTGAAAGTTTGTTTTGTTCGGTATAATCAGCAGCAAGTCCCACCACGGACTGTGGAAAACAAAGCGTTCAATCGGCTGCTGCAGCTAGCTGCACAATCAGCAGCAAGTCCCACCACGGACTGTGGAAAACAAAGCGTTCAATCGGCTGCTGCAGCTAGCTGCACAATCAGCAGCAAGTCCCACCACGGACTGTGGAAAACAAAGCGTTCAATCGGCTGCTGCAGCTAGCTGCACAATCAGCAGCAAGTCCCACCACGGACTGTGGAAAACAAAGCGTTCAATCGGCTGCTGCAGCTAGCTGCACAATCAGCAGCAAGTCCCACCACGGACTGTGGAAAACAAAGCGTTCAATCGGCTGCTGCAGCTAGCTGCACAATCAGCAGCAAGGTGTGAACAACGGAATAGGAAGTCCGTCCTAACATGGTCTTTTCTGCTTCCCCAACTCAATCAATCAATCAATGAGGCTTATATCGCGCATATTCCGTGGGTACAGTTCTAGGCGCTCTGCAGTGATGCCGTGTGAGATGAAATTTTATACGGCCAGTAATTGCAGCCATTTCGGCGCATATTTACCTTTCACGGCCTATTATTCCAAGTCACACGGGTATAGGTAGACAATTATTAACTGTGCCCAAGCAATTTTGCCAGGAAAGACCCTTTTGTCAATCGTGGGATCTTTAACGTGCACACCCAATGCAGTGTACACGGGGGGGGGAGTCACGTTCGGACACCGAAGAGAGTCTGCACACAAAGATGACTCTGAAATAAATCAAATCAAGGTTTCCTTCTCTTCTCTTTTCTTTTGCGCGCGTGGGTGAAACCTCCTTCGTTCACTCGAATTCGGGCCTATTACGACTTGACTTTCACACGTGCGCGCGTGCGTGCATGCGTGCGTGCAAGCGTTGTTTTGTTTATTGACCCCCCTCCCCACCCCCCTCGCGGGTCAAGGCAGTCATACTTCGTTGTTTGGTGCGGTTTTGTTTTGTTTAACTCTGCTGTCTTTGTTAAGTCTTTTAGGAAGAGGATTTAAATGCCAGGGCCTGAATGCATAGCCCCTCCATACTTTTAGGATTTCATAGCGCTATGGAGCGCATAGCTATGAAACGCACTATAGAACTCAGCGGTCCGCATGCATGAGGTCAAATAGTGCCTGCAATAACTAAGACCGGCTCTATTTTTAACACGTAGATAGTGGAAGGGATTCCCCGTCATCCCAGGCTGTGTGGTCTGCGCAAGCGCATGCGTGATGCTTCGCGGCGGGTCAGTTTTACACCATTTGCCGCAGACAGTTTGGAAAGCCCGTCTCCTGATAAAACTTGGCTTTCGTGGTTTGGAAACTATATCCATTTCGGTACCCTCGCCATAAAGGTATAAGTCACTCTCTTGCTGGTTCTGCATGCTGTGTTTGATGTTATAAATTCCCGTATTATTATTATTATTATTATTATTATTATTATTATTATTATTATTATTATTATTATTTTGTACCGCGATCAGTTCGCCACACACATCTTGAAAAGATCCGCACGCGTAAAAACTGACTCAAACACGACTACAAAGTCAAGATAACCCGCAGAACCGGCGGCAATGCACCCTTTCGATTCGGCAGTTCGAGTTGCTCTTACAGTTCATCCGTGATTGCAAGAATGTCCTGCCGACGAAAGCGGAATTTTCTGTACAGTTCCACGTCGTCGTAACGATTCAGTGGATGTAGGCGGTCAAGAAAGATCCGGTTGCTTCTCAAATTTCTTCTCATCCTGAATCGGCATGAAAGCAGCCGCCATTTTAAACGCTCCAATAGCCGGTTCCATAACTCTTATTGGAAGGAGGGGCCTGCTATAACTTTATGGATGGCATAAGGCTCTATGCGCGGTCCATGCATTAGAAATAAGAGACTTTATGGAGTCCACAGACTTTATTGCAGTGACGTCATCAATTTAGGCTCCTATGGAGGGGCTATGCATTCCGGTCCTGACCTCTGGACACACTCCAGGCCCTAGCTCGGCCTGGGACCTGCAGCAGTAGCTGTGAGTGAAGACGAGGAGCCGGTTTCATGGACTCGCGGTGGTCACACTGACAGTCGGATCACCGCCTTCGTCGTCCGACTGCGGTTGTCCGAAAGCGGTGCCAGGGAAGGGCAGCAATGTACTCTGCCGGGTAACTCTTCTGGCTAGCTTGAGGTATTTTCAGACTTTTGGCTCAATTCAGACTTTTTTGTGAGCTCCAAGACCTAATTTCAGAGCTGTATCTGTGCTCCATCCTCTGAATTAGTGTATTACTTAGGAACCATAGGTAATTTTCAGACTTTTTCGTGTATCCTTGTTCATATTTCTGTTCATGCGAAGAAGCACAGTCGGCCAAATGAAATCATTTTATGAAACACGATTTCGTTGAGGGATTACTGCACTTCATACGTTCACCTGCAGTGGTTGACCGACAACGTTGCCGGCCCCAGTGTCAGAGAGAGATGATCAAGACAGGGCGGTGCCGGAGTGTGACCGCCACCTCTGCCCTGCACGCCCCGGGCGGCGCCTGAGCGACACTTGAACTTGATGGATGTCAATTGGATGGAGACCTCCACAGACCCTCCCAGACCCTCGACACTTCCTCGGCTTGACCCCTTCACTTTTTGTCCATCTGTGTGTGCTCTTCAAGCCACCCAGCGTTCGCGGCCCACGTGGCGGACATGTGTCCGCTCCGCCCAATTCGATTTTGCGTTTTTAAGGACAATTTCGAAGAAAAACAACAAATTTCGATTCCTTATTTCTGCTTTTCTTTCTTTCTTCGTGAGTGACAGGACATCACTTTGTGCGGGGTAGGGGGTTGAGGGCATAGTGGACCGTTTGCAGATAGCCGCCACGCATAGGATTATGTTCCGCTTATTTATATGGAGCGCAGAGGGAGCAGAACTGCAAGAAAACATGCAGGAAAGTCAATCTGAAAAAATTATCATAATTGACACTCCGGATTTGTGGGAAACAGGTGAGTATGGAGAAAGGGGAGATCTTTTACTTGGACTTATGTGAACATTAGCGGTGAAGACAAAAAGGGGAGACTGATTAGTGATGCCAATGATAAACGGGAAAAGGGTCAATCATTCAGGCAATTTGTTGGAGATTTGTTAACGGGGAAAAGGGAAATCA
This sequence comes from Littorina saxatilis, assembly GCF_037325665.1. NCBI lineage: Eukaryota > Metazoa > Mollusca > Gastropoda > Littorinimorpha > Littorinidae > Littorina > Littorina saxatilis. The sequence goes on along the minus strand of NC_090256.1, from coordinate 13,495,770 downwards.
TTCAGGCAACAATGGAGGAGAATGGTGAACGGAGAAAAGGGGAAATCATTCAGGCAACAATGGAGGAGAATGGTGAACGGAGAAAATGGAAATCATTCAGGCATGCAACTTTAAATGTCAGGGGCGGATCAGTTCATTTTATGGGGGGGGGGTTCCAAAAGTATATTGTGAAGATATGGGTGTGAAGGCGCGAAGCGCCGAGCCGACGGCGCAAAGTGCCTAGCTTGCTTGGGGGGTCCGGGGGCATAACCCCCCGGAAAATGTTGAAAAAAAGGATGCAAAATGGTGCAATCTGGTGCATTCTGAGGATGATCATTACCAGTTTCCGGCAGCAGATTTTGTCACTGATTAATCCCCAAGACAATCTGTCTCGTTTCCAATTTCCCCCTCGATGAATTCGGCGAAATGGTATTGGAGGGAATTTTTGTTTTCCCTTAAGATGTCCCGAAATTGTTCTCTGAGCCCCTGCATTCTTGCAGTTGAGCCGTTCAAACCTGGGTTGAAGTCGGTGGCCCCTTTCAAAAAGGGTACACACCGGTTCTTAACCACAGCGAAACAATCGATAACACTCGCAATCAAGAAGAACCGGTGTGTACCCTTTTTGAAAGGGGCCACCGAGGGGGAAATTGGAAACGAGACAGAAACCATCAAATGTCTCCGCGACGAAGCCCTCGCCATCGCGGGTAAAGATGAAGAAGCCCTCAACATGCTGAAACTCAGCCTCCAAAAATTCATCAAGGATGAACAAACTTTGGTACAACGCCACCGTGACTACGAGGAAGACAGAGAAAGACGCGAACACCGCAACCAACAACGAAAACGGCCACGGGACTACTCAACAAGTATCTACAGAATCCCCAAGCTGCCAAAGCGACAATAGGCAAAACTTTTGTCTAAAACCTACACTCCGGTCTGCCCTCGGGCGGACCACCCTCATCTTCCAAAAAGGGATGAATTGTTTCGTTGCTAAACCACCTTATGAAACAACCAACACACTCCCTCCCCCTGTCAACCTGTACATACAGTACACAGACAAAATAATGAGAAGGGTTGAACAAACAACCACACCACTCCCCACATTTACCTGTACCATCAGTACACACAACAATACGGAGAAGCCTCAATCACTGAGAGGACAGTACACACAAATACACCCAAACAAGGGAAATGAAAAATAGTCATCTATAAATGATTATTCTCAATCGAGAAACAAAGTGATGAGGATATGGGTTTGAATAGTTGTCCCCTGACGAGGTTCAGTTTCCCCAGAACACCTCTATAAAATCACAAACAAGCTATCCTAACAATTTGAAACTGTAAATATTGCCGAAAAGTACTATAATTGGGAGAGGTACTTAGGGATCTCTGGGCTGCCTACAGCATTTGCCGGGGGTTTGGCAGACCCTTGATTTTTTACCCCCTAGGAAGTGCTCATGGATGCAGAATCATTTGTCTGCAAACTCTACAACCCGAACACCCAGCACACGTCCACACAGCCGCTGCGATGCGACGTTTTCCACAGCGTGAAGAAAACGCTTGAGAACTTCCCCCACACACAAGATGCTTTGAACCTACACATCAAGAGATCTCACTACCAGGCACTTGTGTGGAGGCGGGCTCTGGAAACTAAGCCACACCTACCGGCTGTTGTCAACAGTGGATAGAAGCTGATCACGAAGGAGACTGGCGACGTGATTGAGCCCATCCTGCTGAGTCGTGCACCCACAACTGACACAAGACAACGTTTTCTCGAGCTCATAGATTGTGGCTGCACATCTTGTGCTACAAGACGCTGCAGATGTTGGTCCAGTGGACAGGGATGCACAAGAGCATGCCGATGCAAACATTGCAGAAACCCACACACTTTGGCAGGGCTACGCAACTAAGCCTTGAAATACCACTTTGTGTCTGAGAAACTATTGTTCTGTTTCCATGGAGGCAAGTAGCCTGTCATACTCAGTGATCCAGAAGCGACAAATCGTTTCTTATAATGTTACATACCCATTATTGTGCCATCATTACATGTTCATTGCTAAAAAAGGGAAGACCTAACGAGTGTAATGCATAAACGTTTGTGCATCATGTTGTACTATCAGTGGTATTTGACATTGTTCTTGTGTATTGAAGAGTCAGAGTTGTTGTGTACTGAAAGTGCATAATTAGCATGATAATTATGCTATATAGTATCATTGGTATTTCAGAAGTATTACAATTTTCAGTTTATATCATCACCCAATGTTTGTATTTTCTTGTCATCATTGATTTCAATTTGTTGTTCTCCAAAGCAATATGGAGTAAACTCTTTGGACGCTGATATGGCATTGTCTAAGATAGCAAATTCAGAAAGATAATACTTACTAAATTCGTACATCGCACAGAGCTATTTTGTCAAATATTTAATTTTTGTAAGGAAATGTGAATGTTAGGGTTATTTTTTGTGCCACCATTGACTTTGTCATCATGCAAAACATAGGAATTGACTCCATGTTTTTGAGTTTATCCCAAATACAAGCTGAGATATGAAGAAAAATGTAGATTATGGCGGCCATTTTGAAAAGTGTCATGGCGGCCATAAATATCCAAATTCAGAATGTCCACCTACTTAGATCATGTTTATTCTTGCATATTTGAATTCTTCATGTCAAAATACATATTTGTAGCCCTTTAGTTTGTCACTTTAGTCCATATAACACGTGAGATATGGCCCGCATAAGATTTTCAGGCGGCCATTTTGAAAAGTGTCATGGCGGCCAAACAAACCAAATTCAGAATGTCCACCTACCTAGACTACACTACTCCACGTCCAGACTCTCCATTGAGACCAGGTGGATGCTTGTAACCCTCAACGTTTAGCGTCCCATTTTTTTGGCAAGCTACAGATTTCAGCTACCCGATTATAAAGGCAGTGATACGGTAGTTGTAGCAAGGTAAGCTCTGGGCAGTGATACGGTAGTGGCAGCAAGGTAATCTAGGGGCAGTGATACGGTAGTTGTGGCAAGGTAAGCTAGGGGCAGTGATACGGTAGTGGCAACAAGGTAAGCTAGTGGCAGTGATACGAAAGTGGCAGCAAGGTAAGCTAGTGGCAGTGATACGGTAGTTGTGGCAAGGTAAGCTAGGGGCAGTGATACGGTAGTGGCAGCAAGGTAATCTAGGGGCAGTGATACGGTAGTTGCAGCAAGGTAAGCTAGGGGCAGTGATACGGTAGTTGTAGCAAGGTAAGCTAGGGGCAGTGATACGGTAGTTGCAGCAAGGTAAGCTAGGGGCAGTGATACGGTAGTTGCAGCAAGGTAAGCTAGGGGCAGTGATACGGTAGTTGCAGCAAGGTAAACTAGGGGCAGTGATACGGTAGTGGCAGCAAGGTAAGGTGCGGTGTGGACGTGGGGCCCGTGCGAGGTGAAAATTGAATATAATGTAACAAAGAGTGGGGAACGAATTTGGGGTGAGATGAGTAGAACGATAGGTGTAACAATTTGAGGGGGGAGGAGGTAGGAAGGTGGTTAATTTAGCGGATTGAGCGGTGTTGGGTTAATAGAATGAGTACGACGGCAGTATGGGCTAAGATGGGCCGGTCAGAGTGTGGGGTGTGGGGTTGGAAGGGGGAGATGCGGGGGTATCAGTGGGACTGGGGTGAAGTTAGTAGGGTAGATAAAGCAAAATGAGATTGGAAAAAGGGGGAGGGGTGTGAAGAGGGAAGGAAGTGGGCGGGTGAAATAAGGATGAGTCCGTGTATCTAGTGAAGAAGGACGAATCAAGCCCGCCCGCCACAATCAATCACAGACCATTATTAAAACCGGAGCGATCAGACGGAACAGTGTAGGCCCAGGTCATTTTCCCGCTCGCCGTGTTGGCGACAGAAGCCTATCATTATGACCTATCTGCAATCTGCGCGCGCACCAGCCGGGCTGCTCTTCTCCTGGCTCCAGTTACCCCCCTTGCCGACAGCTGGGAATAAAAAGCAGCACGCGGTAGCGGGGTTTATCGATGGTAATCTCCCTTGTCTGCCGCCCCATCTCCCCCTCGCTGTATCGCCTGTCGGACCGCTCGGTACAGCACCGCACTCCGGCGCTGCAAACCCTCAATTACCTCCCTTGGGCCAGACAACGGGCTCCGCGCGGGGAACAGGTAATCTCCAGAGTTCGCTCCCTTTTGGAAAAAAAGTTGACTTGTTGAATAAAGTTTTCTTGGCTGAACAAATAGATCTTTGTGTAGGTCTGACGTGAAGATGATAGTGTTGCGTTTTCCTGCCACTTTTCTTGACGCGTTGGGATAAAGGCAACGTGTTTGGCAGGGTGAAAGACGGCCATTTTTCTGTCAGCTAGCCTCGGGGGTGACTTCTTGAATGTCGGGTGCATCCTTTACGTTGGAGTATCTCCTGACTCGTCTTGGACGACGCCTTGGGGTACACAGCAGTCGAGTTCTTTTCCAGGCTGGCGACGTCATGCTTTTCACGCGGTCCTTACAATCAGAGACAGTGGATCCCCCAGATCCTGCTTCAAGTTCTTGGGACTCTCTTCGATCACGACCTCTGCCGTAAATCAGTCTACTCTCACCTCAAGACTGCCTCTTTTTCAGACTTGATGTACTCCACTTCAGTGTTTTGAGGCCCTGAAACAGGGGGAGTCCCAATGTATATAGGTTAAAGCGGAACAGCCGCCGGATTGCCCGCGATGGAATTTTCACGAGGTTCTAGCCATCGACGGTACGAAATGCCGGTGGTTTAGCTCATCATCGACGGATGAAGATATCTGCGGGAGTATCCTTGCAGATCACAAGTAACTATACAGCTACATTGAAGATTGACCAATAAAGCAACAACACTGAAGAAAGGAGAGAAACCCCGCAGTCTTTTTCACCATGGCCACCATGTTTGTAGAACAAGGGAACCGCGATCTATTTCGTCAGGAGATGATACACGATGAAACAAACACATGTTGGAGTTCCAGTTCTGTCACACATGCAGTATAAGTCGACAACACCCACCAACACGTACACATGGCTCCGTCGGTAGCTATCTGCGTGGCCGGGTTCGAGCCCCACATTCGCAGACTCTGTTCAAGGACAACAAGATACTTTTCACGGCCTATTATTCCAAGTCACACGGGTATTTGGTGGACATTTTTTTTATCTATGCCTATGCCATCATGCAAGCAGCCTCCATGATTCATGACTCGAAAAGCGAATGCCCCCAAGTTGTTTTCCTCTCTGATGCACTGTCTGCCTTGGAAGCCCTTGCAGGAAACAAACTCCCTCGTCTGATGGAGAAACTCCAGGAGCTTGCCAAGACTCGACGAGTAGTCCTGCAATGGGTTCCAGCACACTGCGGAATTCCAGGCAATGAAACAGCTGATAAGCTCGCCAAACTCGGAGCCAGGGAGGAACAACCAGACAACCCGGTCAGCTTCGCCGAAAAGAAAACCCTCGTGAAGGCAGCAATGCGACCACAATCCACGAGAGACGCATATCATCTCCTAGAACGATGGCAGCAAGTAGTGATCATGCGACTACGAACTGGTCACTGTCGCCTCAACGCCCACATGTTCAGGAAGCTGAAGCTGACCCCATCACCAACCTGTCCCTGTGGTCTGGAAGACCAGACTCCAGAACATGTCTTAATGACATGCCCCCAACTCAAACCAATCAGAGACAAAGTGTGGCCAGCATCAGTCCCTCTCCGCACCAAACTCTATGGGAGCAGACAAGACCTGGAAGCCACGACGTCATTCGTCTAGCAGACTAAACTGATGGTGTGACGGCGAACGAAAGAAGAAGAAGAAGATCTATGCCTATACAATTTTGCCAGGAAAGACCCTTTATCAATCGTGGGATCTTTAACGTGCACACCCCAACCCAACAGTTTTGATCTCTCAGACTACAAACCAAATACCAAAACCCAACAGTTTTGAGCTCTTAGACTACAAACCAAATACCAAAACCCAACAGTTTTGATCTCTCAGACTACAAACCAAATACCAAAACCCAACAGTTTTGAGCTCTTAGACTACAAACCAAATACCAAAACCCAACAGTTTTGAGCTCTCAGACTGCAAACCAAATACCAAAACCCAACAGTTTTGAGCTCTCAGACTACAAACCAAATACCAAAACCCAACAGTTTTGAGCTCTTAGACTACAAACCAAATACCAAAACCCAACAGTTTTGAGCTCTTAGACTACAAACCAAATACCCAAATAAACAGTTTTGAGCTCTCAGACTACAAACCAAATACCAAAACCCAACAGTTTTGAGCTCTTAGACTACAAACCAAATACCAAAACCCAACAGTTTTGAGCTCTTAGACTACAAACCAAATACCAAAACCCAACAGTTTTGAGCTCTTAGACTACAAACCAAATACCAAAACCCAACAGTTTTGAGCTCTTAGACTACAAACCAAATACCAAAACATAACAGTTTTGAGCGCCTGTAGGAGGTTTTCATGCATGTGTTTCGAGTCAACACGCACTGTGCACACCGCATTCTATAAACTAAATCGTCAATTGCGCCGCCTTCTCCAGTAGGAAATGAAGACTCTCGGTACAGATATTTTACAGCTTAGTTTGACGGAGAAGAAGCGGAAGATCATACTTTTTTTCCCTTTTTTTCGGGTGGGGTGGGGTGGGGTGGGGGGGGGGTTGGGGGTGCGGAAGGGGGTGGGGGGATGATAAAGATCACAACACTGTGAGAAGCCGGGTAGTTTTAAACGGGTGGATCTCGGGTAGGTGTGGAGTGGGTGTCACTCGTTTGTCACGGATATTGGGCGACAGAGGAACAATCCCCAGAGACACTCGTGATTGTACGGCGGGCTAAGGGCGGTAACTCGGCACGGATACATTTCCTGCGAGCTCTACAGCTCAGTGGTTAATTTCAGGTAGTTACTCCGTCTCACGCGAGTCTTGGTTACAGCCATTTGCACGACCTGAAATTCATCTGCGAGGGCCTTCGGTCTCTCAAAGGCAGATCCTTTTTAAACTGCCAAACACTGTCTGCCACTGAGACATTCCACCCCTAAATAGCGGCTCATGACCTGTACATTCTGTCTTTCTTCATTGGGTTTTTTCTTTCTTATTTTTTCTTTCTGACTATTTCTTTTTTTTGGGGGGGGGGGTAGGGAGGGGGGGGGGGTCTTCTTCTTCTTCTTCTTCTTTTTAACTCCACGGAGTAGGGGTTGCGAGGGGGAACTCTATACGATGAACACTCGCGATGAATCTAAACTGTGATTTGTTCGAAATATAGCGACACGTTTGTATTCGATATGGAAAGAATAATTATGTTCCTTAAAGGCTGCCATATTCGTAGCGTTCATTAATTAATTCATATTGTTTACATGTGCCAATAATAAAACTGTACCTAAGGGGATATCATAACGATTGGCTGTAGCTTTCGAACACAGAAAAAATTATTTCAGTATTGCAAAGTGGTGTTGATAGTGTCGAATGTAAACAGAACAGTCTCAAAGTGAAAGTGGATGTTTTTCGGAAATTGCGCAGGCGGAAATATACGATCTCTCACAGCACATATTCGCAAGAATAAGGCCACAGGCTTCAGCTGACAAGCTACAAGTACATCTAATTTTCTAATAGGCCTATGTACTCACGTGTCCAGCAAAACTTTGGCGAGTTCA